>NC_073692.1:163753334-163975740 GCF_029784155.1 Uranotaenia lowii | reverse complement strand
ATCAGCCGCCGACCGTGGCCTAGAGGATAGCGTTCAAGTCTTCCAAGCCAAAGGTCATGAGATCGAGTCCCGGTAACGGCATAGGTACACTTTCTGTGGGTCGGTGGTTTTAGCATTTGAAAGATGCTGGCCATCTTATCCTTGAAAGTTGTGTACGCCTTAGAGTTTAGTAAATTAGATCTCTTCAAAGAAACATGAAGTTTCACTGAGATCCTATATGTGTGTGTTCGTTTCGAACATCAAACGAATATTTAATAACAAAAAAAAATGTTAACCACCTCTGCTCTGATCGCCACTTTTGACAGTTGTTTTTGCAAGGACAGTAAAAATTCAAAACAGCAAACAGCAGTGGGCATGGTAGCCACAATTTTATATTTTTTGAACAGATTCTGTCTGCACCGAAGACAGATTTTAAGGTTTTTGAAAAAATAAGTACAAATTTCACCATTTTAAAAAACAGACCACAAATACCGTTTTGAATTAGGAACTATAAACCGTATCGATTGAACAGTTCATGTATAAATGTATAAGCATGTATAAGAGAACAGTAATGTTATAAACAGTAAAAACGAATTAATAAAAATTATAGATTTTCCTTATACTTTCTACTTATAACCTTTTGGTTTGTTGTTGCATATTTCAGTGCAGATTTTTTATCATTGAAATTTTTGTTCAATAAGGGTAAAGATATGAATGTGGCAACGCAGACAGCGGGAAAGAGATTATTGTTATTTTTTGTACGTGATTTAGTGGAAGATTAAATGAATTTGTAATGACTGAAACACAAGTGCGCCCTTTTTCTCCCAATCAGATGCGAGAGCTCTCTCACTTGCCGTTCGAATCCCCTACAGCTAGAGATGCCAATATGCCTGATTTTTCAGAATTTGCCTGATTTTTCGAGGCTCAGCCTAATAATCTGATAAACCAGGGGTGAGCAACCTTTTGAATCAACGGGCCAATTTAAATTTGAAATTTTGTCGGCGGGCCGCACTTATAATAACTTTTTTTTTTCAATAATAAGCAGAGCTTCGTGGCATTTTTATAACCGGAAGTTTTTAGCGAAAACAAATCTGAAAAAGGAAAGATAAATCGAATTCACTTTTTTAACATCAGAAATTCAACACGACATTTTGAATACCCGATATTGAGAAGGTGTATCATGAAATCTTTGACATTTTTCAATTCTCTCGATTTTTTTAAATTACTTCTTGGCAAACATTCGTTCATAAAACATTCTTGTTAAAACCGATGGTACTATAACTCGTCATCACTTCCATTTAAAAATCTCCTGGAGCCTCCCACAGTCATAACTAAGAGTGTGAAAAATATGTATTCAAAGAAATCGCCGTCTTCTTAGCGTTGGAAGTTGAATCGCTAATTGACTTTGTAGGATTTTTTTCCACAGTTAAAACTTGTCCTCAAAGCCTAGATTTTCTCCTTCAAACGGTAAAACCCCCGTTTTTTAAATTAAAATTGAACAAGGTGGTAAAAATCACATAAAAATTTTCAATTTCACATATTTTTAAGCAATTATCTACAAAACTAAATTCTTAATTCAAGAATTTTTATGCAGATTTTTAAATTTTTTTAATCTTATTTAGATATTATTGGGATATAATTTCTCTAGTAATATAAAGACTGGTAATGGGGAATGCGATTGAAAAGTGAAATAACTCAATTTATCGATATTTGTTATAAATTTTCTATCAAATTTCTAAAAAAAACATCACAGATAATTCTCAAAGACCTTTTGGGTCGAATCACAGAATTTCAGATATCTATTGCTTTTATTAAAAACTTTGATTTTTGTCGGTAACTTTGATGCCGGATAATTCAAGTTGATAAAAAATTCAAAAACGTTCACCCAGTCATTATTATTAATTTTTCGTAATTTTCGTCAATATTCAGAAATAAAAATTTTTCACAAGGTTTTGGTTTTAATTTTTTCCAGTATTTTAATGCTAACCGAACCATCCTTTTTGCCTAATTCGATAGAATAATTTAAAAATATTATCTGCTGAGCATATTTTTTATCATAAAACTTTATTTTTGCTTGAAACGAAAATAATGATTTGACTAACGGGCTTCGAAATTCCTTTGATCATGTGTAGCTTCCGATTTTTAGCTGCTCTTCCTCACTTTAATGGATTTTTCTTTTCAAATTTGAAGGAGTTGAATTATTAGGAAAAATGGATCCTGATTCCTAAATAATAAAAAAAAAACTCCAATATTACATTATGCCAATAAACAATATTGCATTTATGCCTTGAACAGAACATAATAAATGCTTTAAAAGCTAGGGAAAAGGTCAACGATCTGAATGACTATTGGGAAAATGCAGATAAGCGCATTTTTCCTAGTAATCCATTGAAGAAAAAAGTTTAGGCATGAACATTAGAAAAAAGCTTCGCGGGCCGCACATAAGGGTCTCGCGGGCCACATGCGGCCCGCGGGCCGCGGGTTGCTCACCCCTGTGATAAACCATTAAATTTCCCTGATTTTTTTAAATGTCCCTGATTTTGCCTGAGTTTTGCAAATGTGATGAAAAATGGGTTGTAAAGAACTGAATAAGATAACATTGCTGAATTGAGAAATGAAAATGTGGTAAAAAATTTATGAACAGTCAGGCCTATCCTATTGCCCGGTTTTCGTTGAAAAATACCCAGATGTTGCCCATGTTTTTTCACTTTATTTGGCAAATCAAACAAAATAAAAATAATTGAGTTGTAAATTTTTTTTAAGCCACCGAAACAAGATTTTTTTGGCAGATTTTGCAAAAACAATCATGAAAGGGTTTTTCGAAAACTAAAAAAATATTTGAAAACTGTTTATGGATTTTGTTGAAAAAAATATTTTTATTAGTTTTTTATCATGGTAATTTCTGAGTTTTGTCAAAATTTGTCTGGATAAAGCCCGGATTTTTGGTCGTAAATTAAGGATTGAAATGCCCGGTTTTTGTCAGGTTTTTATAAAAATTTGCCCGGTTTGTCCAGCCTAGATATGTACGTGCTGAAAAAATTCTGCCAACCTTATCTTAGAGACTTGGTGGGATCGAATTGACAAAGTTGGAATGTTAGAGATTTTAAGGAAGCACTAACCAGTAAAGACTTAAATACTGAATTTCTCTTCTAAGTGCTGGCGTTTGAAAAAAAAAGTTCTTATATAGCTTTATTAAAATAAATTAACATAAAATTTAAAAACATTATGAATAGAAAAAAAAACTAGACAACAGCTTTCAGGTTGCAAAGTTTCGTGCTTTTTCATTCCACAGAACTGACAAATATATTTTTTTCATATTTGGTCTAAAGCAGTTTAGATAATTGAATTACGAATAGTTTTTCGAATCAAAACATACGAGTTTGAAAAATATTCACATTCCTTTAACTTTGTATTGGATATGTGAAAACAAAACTTCGATTCAACCAATTTGTAATAATGGACGTTGATGTTACGAATTAGATTACAAAAAAAGCGACGTTCATTTTGTGAATAAATTTAAGCTGGTTCTTACAATACCAAAATGGTCAACACATTGAATATTGATAAATTTAACAAAATGATTTCACACTTCCATCTGTACCGTTGAGCCGTGAACACGTACGCCGGAGCATCGTATCGTTGCTGTGTACCTGCAGGAACATTTTACATTATTTATTTTTTCCTTACCTGTTTTTCAATCAGCACTTTTCAGTGCTTAAATTATTTTCATTTTCTTTTATTCATATTTTCTCTTTTCTTTCCAGCATGGGGAAGTCATCGGCTGGCTCAAGGGCTGGTAGAAAGCGAATTGCCGAAACTAATTCAGGTCCATCGCCCAAAAAAGTTGAAATTTCCAATTCATTCGATGTCCTTCATAACATCGGTGATGAGGAAATATTCATATTTAATTCTGATAAGAGTACTAAGAAACCTTCTTCTTCTTATACTCTTAAAAACGAAAAGATTCCACCAATAACGGTCACGATTCCTGACTTCAATGCCTTTCGAAAAGAAATCGTCACTTCCGTCAAGGATGTGAAGATTTCTTTTCAGATCGGTCGAAGGGGAACTGCTCGTATATTGGCGGAATCTTTTAATGATTTTCAAAAAATTTTAAATTATTTGAATAATAAAAAACATCAATTTTTTACGTACGACACTAGAAGTGATCGTCCTTTTAAAGTTGTACTTCGTGGTCTCACCGGCGATCAGACACCGGATGAGATCACAACTGAATTAAATTCTTTGTTAGGTTTTTCTCCAATTCAAGTAATTCAAATGAGGAAAAGAACCAACACGAATAATACCAGTAGTGTTGGTTTTGCTCCTGAGCTTTATTTGATCCATTTTAAAAAAGATCAGGTCAATAATTTGCAAATTCTTGAAAAGGCTCGTCTTATGTTTCATTGTCGAGTCAAATTCGAACCTTTTCGTAAATTTTCTACTAATTTCCTCCAAAATATTACGCAATGTCGTCGTTGTCAAGCTTTTTGTCATGGCACTAAAAATTGTAGAATGAATGCCAGATGCATGTTTTGCGGCTCATTCGATCATGAAAAATCTAAATGTCCTTTTGGTGGTGATAAGCCAAAAACAGAATTTTTTAAGTGTGCGAATTGCGCAGGTAATCATTCCTCGAATTCTCTAGACTGTCCCGTTAGGGCAAAAATTGTTGCTTCTAGGAAAAATCCCAAAGTTTCTAGAAAAGTTTCTTCTCCTCCTTCCTCTTTTTCGTCTTCACACGTCAGGCCGGCAAACAATCTGCCTGTTCGCAGTCAGCCTCGGCCTACATTGGAATCACGGCTGGGTAATACCCGAAGTGATTTTAATGTTACCGGGCTGATTCTGCGCCACAGACTCGTTGTTTATCGTTCTCAGAGGTGGTTGAAAATGGGTTGCCCTCTTCAGGTTTAACTAATAAAAATGGGAAAAAACCAAGTCTCAACGTTCATGCGAAGGCTTGGGAAAATCCCCGAAATTCAAATACTTGTTCTTCTCCTTCATTTTCTGATCCTAACAATTTTGTTGATTTGGGTGAGATTACTGAGGAAAAATTAAAATTTTTGCATCAAAATTTAATGGAAATGATGCAACTTATGTTGAAAGCAAATTCAATGTTTGAAGCTTTCCAAACTTCTTTTAATTATGCTAATAAAATTATTATGACTTTACGATTCCCTCATGGATCCAAATAGATGTTTAAATATTATGAATTGGAACGCTAGATCTTTGCTGGCTAACCAAGATGAATTCTTTTTATTTTTGAAAACTCAAAACATACATATTGCTGCCATCACTGAAACTTTTTTAAAGCCAGACAATAACTTGAAAAGCAATGCTTTCTTTAAAATTTTACGAAATGATCGACTTGATCGACAAGGTGGGGGTGTAGCTATTGTCATCAATAGTCGTCTCAAATTTAGACTTCTTCCTTCTTTCAATACAAAAGTCTTAGAAACAATTGGAATTGAATTAGAAACTTCTATGGGGAAAATTATAAATGTTGCCGCATATTTGCCTTTTCAATGTAGCGGTGAACAGAAAAATTTTTTGAAGGGAGATTTACAAAAACTCACCAGAAATAAATCTAAATTTTTTATTATTGGTGACTTTAATGCAAAACACCGATCTTGGAATAATATTTCATCAAATTCAAATGGGAATATTTTGTTTAATGACTGCTCTGCAGGTTATTATACTGTTGAATATCCTAATGGGCATACTTGTTTTTCTTCAATTAGAAATCCCTCCACAATTGATTTGGTTCTAACGGATTTAGGCGAGCATTGTAGTCAATTAGTTACTCATGCGGACCTCGATTCAGACCACCTTCCAGTAACATTTTCTTTATCCCAAAGTCCCATTGAAAACGCTTTAAAATCAACTTTTAATTTTCAAAAGGCTAACTGGGAGCGATATATGAATTTTATTGAACGTAATTTAGATGTAAACGTTCCATTGAATTCAATAGAAGATATTGATTTGGCTGTAGAAAATTTGACAACTTCAATAGTCAATGCTAAAGCCGCTTCAATACCTAAAGTTAAACATAAGTTTAATCAACCTTTAATTGATGATGATCTTCAGTTTTTGATACGACTGAAAAACATTCGTCGACGCCAATATCAACGAACTAGGGATCCTTATTTGAAATTTATTTATTGCGACCTTCAAAAAGAGATCAAACGTCGTTTAAATTTCATTCGTAATGAAAATTTTGCTAAAGCAGTAGAGGATATAAAACCCTACTCAAAGCCATTTTGGAAATTAACTAAAATTTTGAAAAAGCCCCAGAAGCCAATTCCTACTTTGAAAGACGGGGATAAACTTCTATTAACTAATTCAGAAAAAGCTCAAAAATTAGCCCAACAATTTGAGTCTGCTCATGATTTTAATTTAAACGTTGTAAGTCCAATAGATGCTCAAATTTCCCTAGAATTTGATGATATTCTTTCTAAGCAAAATGTGTTTGAAAGTTCTTGTGAGACAAATATTGATGAGCTTAAATTGATTTTCAAAAAATTCAAAAATATGAAAGCTCCAGGGGAAGATGGGATTTTCTATATTCTTATTAAAAAGTTGCCTGAAAGCACTTTAAATTTTTTAGTTAAAATCTTCAACAAATGTTTTCATTTGGCTTATTTTCCCAATAAATGGAAAAATGCCAAAGTAACTCCAATTTTGAAACCTGGAAAAAGTGCTTCAGAGCCTTCAAGTTATCGACCAATTAGTTTGCTTCCTTCTTTAAGTAAACTATTTGAGAGAGTTATTTTGAATAGAATGATGATTCACATTAATCAGAATTCTATTTTCCCTGATGAACAATTTGGTTTTCGTCATGGACATTCTACTACACATCAACTTTTGAGTGTAACTAATATGATTAACGCTAGCAAATCTGAAGGTTATTCAACTGGTGTTGCTCTTCTTGATATTGAAAAGGCTTTTGACAGTGTTTGGCACAAAGGTTTAGTAGCTAAATTAGCTCGATTTGATTTTCCTGTATATCTCACCAAAATTATTCAAAATTATTTGACTAGCCGAACCTTACAAGTAAGCTATCAAAATTCATGCTCTGAAAGGACACCCATTAGAGCTGGTGTCCCTCAGGGCAGTATACTTGGGTCAATTTTATACAATATTTTTACTTCTGATCTTCCTGATGTACCAGAAGGAAAAGGTAGAAGATTATTTGCTGATGATACTTTGCTTTCAGCCAAAGGTCGAAATTTACGGGTGGTACGCAGTAGATTGCAACAAAATTTAAATTCCTTTTTGAATTACTTGAAAATGTGGAAAATTTCTCCTAACGCTTCCAAAACTCAACTTATTTTATTTCCCCATAAGCCAAGAGCAAATTTTTTAAAACCTAATGAAAATCATTCCATAACTTTTAATGGGGTTTCATTAGAATGGTCTGATCACGTGAAGTACTTGGGACTTACACTTGATCGGAATCTTACTTTTAAAAATCACATTGAAGATATTCAATCTAAATGTAATAAATACAGTAAATCTCTTTATTCTCTCATCAACAGGAAATCCAGGTTGTGTCTGCGAAACAAGATGTTAATCTACAAACAGGTCTTTCGACCAGCGATAATGTATGCAGTTCCGATTTGGTCTAGCTGCTGCGCGACGAGGAAGAAAGCCATCCAGAGGATTCAGAACAAGGTTCTGAAAATGATTTTGCGGCTTCCACCTTGGCACAGCACCGAAGATCTTCATCGGAGAGGGATTAAAAACTGCAAATAAAATTTGAAGGTTCTGAATGATAATTCAAAAAAACTTTGAAATTCGTGACGTGATTTCAGTCCACTACTTTGTTCTGTTTTAACTGAGTGAATTCACGTCACATCTTTTAAAGATGCAACTTTGTTTGTTTTTGTTCAATCGAGAAGCTATGAATATCAAATTTTTGGTATTTTTTTTTTCTACAACTTGTTTGATGACACCAATATCCTATTTCCACAAAATGAACATGAAATTGAAATGGTATGAACTGAAATCAAAAATGGTAAATTCTAGCCTGAATTCACGGCACAAAAGTAATCGATTACAATTCAAACATCTTCAAGTTTGAATTGACCAAATTATATTAAATTTGAAAAAAAACTAAATTTGCGACCGTGTGCTACAATTTTTTTTTTATTTCCAAGTAAATTTTCTACCTTATAGAATGAAAACAGTTCCGAAAAGTGATATCATGACAATAGATTAATAGGTTCAAAATATCTTTAAAAACTTATGGTTTTGTGAGAAAACTACATTCAAAATCCTTAAGTTGCCTTTTTATTTAACTATTCAAGCAAAGTTATTACTTCTCTTTTAAAAAATTGGAACAGTCAAATGTTCCGATTTTAAAGCTAAATTTGTCATCAGCAATCGTAGAATTTACATTCAAATCTATTTTTTCCATATTTTTATTCCTGGATTCCTAGATTCCTAGATCAATATTTGGATTTTGGGTTTGCAATATAGCTCAATTGGCAAGTCAGTTGCTTCCTGAGCCGATGTCCGTGAGTTCGAGTCCAAGAGTAAACATCGATCACAGTTGTACCGGATAGGATTTTCAATGATTGTTCGCCAACTGCATCGTTGATATAAGTCGCGAATGACATAAAGATGTGAAAACGACTTTAATCGAAACAAAAAAATATTTGTATTACAGAACATATATATACAGAACGTTTAGCAATTATCATGATTGAGCTATATCCTTTGATTTCCGTGAATCCAATTGGCAGGTTTTGCCTCCATTACGACCGCCGTTTTCCCAGATTGATTTCCTGCCGATGTTAATTATAACATTCTGTATATCCGGTTCCTGCTCAATCACATCCACCAATCCAAGTCAGTCAAGCGATTAACTACTGCCTAATCAAATCGGCATCACTCACATTCGATCGATCTCAAACGCTTCTGTTCTTCAACAAGGTAGGAGGAAACATGGGATTGAAATTAACGCGGTAGGGTAGAGGATCCTCTTTTGATTTGTTACTTAGTTCAACATATTTGTGAAATATGTCAATATATCAAAAGCAAATAGCTTTTATTTTTAAATTTGAAACAACAATTGATACAACAACATAACAACTACCATATCTCATATGTTCGGAAGCCATGTTAAGCGTGGTTCATTCTAAGAATAAGCAAACCATTGAGAGGCATCCAGCTAATCGGGAAAGTATCGCCCCAGTCAGCATTTTATTCGCATCGTAGAATACATCGTGCCAAATCACTCCTGGCAACTCAATAAATCACCCATCAAAATGTCGCTGAAATCGGAACGGCAAAGCTGCTACGAAACGATGATTGTTTCAGCCGGGATGGCGAAAAAATCAGCACCAACACCAACGCCAGGTCAGAATGGTGGGAAAAAAAATCGATTATCGGAATCAAAGCTCGATTCAGAGTGTTAATTTTTTTTTGGTACATCATAACTCCGCTGAGGAGTCTGGGGAATTGTCAAAAAAAAAATCATCGGTTATGCCGTTATGCGGTTTTGAGAATACGATTAAAACGGCATCTGAGAATCGAGCAAAAAAGTATTGTTAAAAATGTTTGGTTAATGGCAAAAGCTACTCTCTGGAGCCACCGCATTCATCATTTTAGATAAAATACTATCAAGAAAGGTAGAGGCAGCGTATAACCTCGAACAAATCCATCATAGCCAAAAAATGTGTAGTGAATTTTAAAAGGTATACTAAAAGGAATATATTTCATGGGTATTTAGAGCTTCACTCTGGAGCCACTATTTTTTTCAGTTGGAAATAAAAATCCGGAAAACAAATTAGTAAATAATAAGAAATTCAAGCCACTTCAACTTTATCGCCCAAAGACTTTTCTGGGATTTCAAAGAATATTAAAGTCCTTTAGCTATCTCTAATATCAAGATTATTCAAAGATTTCCTATCAACGAACCCTCAGTATGTCTTTTTCTAAAAAAAAATCGATGAGGTTTTATCGCGATTTTTTTTCTTTCGTCATCAGCATGAACTTTTATAAAATCCTCAGCTCACACGCTGACACGTTTCGACTATCACACACAATCAACCGCAATCGCTACCATAATCATCAATTCATAGTGAGAATGTGGTTTTGTCTTCACATTTCACCAAACAGCAACATCAAAGAAGCGAACCGTCGATTTCGTCGTCGAGCAAAGGATGAAAAAGTAACCACAAACCGATGTGATGGTCCTTCCACAGGATTCCTGTGTCCTGACTACATACCTACTCATCTCAAGCCAGCTTAGCTAAACTGAAGGACTTGGAGAGATAACGGTAGTGTGACAAGAATACGCTAGTTGCTACAACCTTGTCAGAGACATCAGAAAGACGACATCAAACCTCGAGTCTCGAGTTTGAAGTCCGGAGCTCTTCTTTTTTTTCTCTCTTGGCTCAAATATTCATTGCATTCAAATCGACTTCTTATCCCCTTTCTGGAGCCCTTTCTAGGGTAGTAGACAAATTAGTGAAACAGCTTATTTCGTTGATAGAAGAGGCGAAAAACAAGTTTCTTCAAACGTTTGTGTTACTGAAAATATGCTTATAATTTTTAGAGATTGTGTTCAAGTTTTTTAGATACATTTTTCAAATTTAAGAAGTTTATTTGCTTTGAAATGGAACTTTTACCCAAGATTGAAAATTTGAGCAGAATGCGAGAATCTAAAAAAAGATGCTTCACAAGCGTTATCGTATGAATATCGATTTCAAAAGCAGCTGCCAATGGCAGGTGGAAAATGGAAAATGCTGTACCGAGAAAATGGTAAAGTCGAGAGAGGGAGCTTGATAATCAAAACCAAATTCAGAAACATAACCAACACCTGAAACTAAGATTTGATACCAGTGAAAAAGGTAATACATAAAAACGAATAATTGCAAATCATCAGTTATTTCAGATTTACAGCTCCATGCTAAAAGATGATTTTTTCTTCATTTTAATCGAGTTAATCGGAATTTAAAACCATTGATAGCAACTTTTAAATATATTTTTAAAATCAAGACTTTTCAAGTCAAAATTTTTAATGCAATTCTGAGAAATGTGGCATAAATTGAAACAGGCATAAGTCCCAGGCAAAATAAAAAGTCAAGATTTTTTCCACTCATGTGATGTTCTGTGGATTCCAAAGAAGGTGATATAACTTCAACAACATATTAAAAACTCTTAGTTAAATTTTATTAAATATTTACATAAGTGAAAAAAATGAAACAAAAATATCCAAGTGAATTTTTTATTGACTTTTTAATGAAACCAATATGTCCTTAATGATCTTAGAGGGTTTATAAAGAAAAATAACACAATTCGTTTTTTTCGAAGCCATATGCACATGTGTTCGCTGTTTGTGAAAATTTATTCCAATTAACAAGAGCATAACTGTGATTCAGATGAATTAGATCCGCATGTCTGAGGGAAAAGTTCAAACGAACGATAGTTAGTAGCTCTTAGCAGTACAAATAAAATGTGGCCAAACTTTGTCAAGATAGTAGACCAAGTCAAAAGCTCTGCATTCCGAAAAAAGTTTTTAAAATAAATTCTCGTTATGTTCCAAATTTTAAAAAATTTTTGTTACGGATTGTCCATAAAAGAGGTGCCAATTTTTCGGATGTCACACTTTTTCATGTTATATTTAAAAAAAAATAACTTCGGAATTATTTGTTGATCCAGCTTGAGCGTAATCAAACGGAAAGAAAAGTTTTTTAGTAGTTTTTAGTAGCTTAAACTAATAACGCAGCAAGTTTTGTAATATATTTTTTGGTATTTGATGTAATAGTGATTGTGTTTTTTTTATATTACATTTCAAAGATTTCCAGAAAATAAACACTAGACATACCGGTATTTTTAATACACACTGCCGGCCAAAAGTTTGGGATCACCTCCTCAAAAACATGAAAACTTTAATTGGCGATATCTCAGCCATCTTATTACATATTGGAATTCTTTGGATCTCATTCAAAAAATCGTGAGCAAAACTTTCTTTGATTGTATTTGACAAAATGTTAATATTGACTTAAATTTAGCCTCAAGTAGGGACATTTTTCAAAACCCGAACTTAAAATTCAAACCCAATCATCTTAGGAAGCGGTGGACCAAATTTCAAAATTCGAGTTGCTGAAAATTTTGAAAAAACATCCTTAAATCGTTCAAATAATGATTAGGATTTGCAATAATCCTTTAGTAACAACATAGGAAACTTACTTTCATCGATGGTTGAAATCATAAAATTTGCATCAAAATCTAGTAGACTTAGCTTAAGATTGTCAAAAGTTTGCCCGCACGTATCTGGGCCGAGCAAACTCGGGCTATTTTATCAAAATCCTTTGCAAATCTCGGACATTGCCCAAGCAACCAAAAGTCACATATTCACTTAAATGAAGGCAGCGAAAGTTACATATTGGCTGACAAAGAGAACCAACTGCCCAATTCCCGTTAGTGAACTTTATGTACTCATTAATGAACTTGAAAGTTGCAAAAGTGATTAATATGTACGTTGTATATGACTTGTTTTGTCCAATTCCCATGAATGAACAATATGCACTCATTAACGAACTTGAAAGTTGCAAAAGTGATCTATACGTACGTTAAGGGAACTGAAGTCACATAAAGGACACAAAAGTGCTCAAAACGGGACTTGGTAAGTCACAAAAAGTGCATTGATGTGCTTTCAAAATCAAATCACCACTTCGAGTTTTAGTTTCAGTTAGAACAGCATCTTTTTTTTTATTAGTTGATTACCCAGGTGGTAAATCCTTTTTACGGATTGCATTCCAAGGCACGGTGAGCGACCGAGTCCCCCCAGTATGCTACTCTGGGTTCATGGGTGCAATTGGACGACTCATGATACTAAGTACCCCTACGCCATAAAGTCCACCTGGGGCCTCTGGCCATAATTCCCATCCGGATCTGCAACGAAGGCTATACCCGAGATGGGAGACCAAGTCCGCGCTTAAACGCTCATCGGCAAACTCCAGTTCGAGTCAAACTCCAGCATATATACCCTGCCTCTTGTTACGATTCAAGACTAAGGACCTCTCCTCTAACGACTTGAGGTCCGGCCTTTATTCGCAACTCGAGACTAGCTTGGTTCCCACGAAAATCGTGAGCTTCGCCTCTGTTCGATACCACTGCAAGAGACCAATGACCTCTCCTCTAACGACTTGAGATCTTGGCTCCGCCTGGCTTGGCTCGAGGCCCTCTCCTCTTTGCCCGTCCGTGTGCCGATCTAGAGCAGCTTATCCTAGACACGCGCCTGTCACAGCCAGGCTTCGGACGCATCCTGAGGCGTGACTCATAAGAGGCAGAGCAGTACCACTCATTGAGGAGGAACTCCCAAGCTCCTGGCAGTCGAAAACCACTCTTTCTCGCTTCTCTTACCGCCAGAATCGCTAGGAGCGCCAGTCACTCTTCGCTCCCTCGGAGGCTCTACGCTCCTCCCAAAGAGGCCTCCCTGGGAGAAATAACTTTGCGTGTGACGATTCAGAATTGCTTCGAGTTAGGTACATATTTGATTGCTTCAAATAGCTCAATTCAGTAACCAATCGGGACTAAAAATTCATCAAAATGCAAATCAAAGATTCACCTTTTAAATCTTGATTCCATATGCTGTTATGATTGGTTCACTTCACGCGTTTGTTAAATTCAAAATATCATAACATGAACTTTTATGATTTAACTTACTTAATGTTCCCGCGCCGATCCTCCGGTGCATAGGGCTATGATTTAAGCTGGATGATTTTTCACCCCTAAATGTATGCAGCACCTTTATGGTTTTAAAATCATTTTTGACAGAAAAATATAACATGAACTTTTATGAATTAAACTACATAATTGTTTACCCCTAAATGTATGCAGCATCTTTATGGTTTTAAAATCATTTTTGACAGAAAAACATAACATGAACTTTTATGATTTAAGCCAGATGATTTTTTACCCCTAAATGTATGCAGCACCTTTATAGCTTCAAAATTATTTTTGACAGAAAATTGTAAAATTTTATTCGAACAAAACAAAAACTTACTGCATTTGGTGCTTTATGCGTTATGACATCAGAAATATATCTTAAACTATAAATTTTCAAACGTTTTCATTTGATTTTTTCATTCATTGTTGCCACTTATCTAGACCTTTTTTAGAAAGGTGAAAATCGTATGTTTTTGCAGATTTGAAAATAGCTGGGGAAGCAATTATTTTTCTGACTACGTAATTTTGATGTCCCATCAATCTTAAGCCTTTTGATTTAAAAGCAGAATGATTATCTGTGGACGTTAAGTTTTTAAAAGCCATTTAGGTTGATAAGCGTGCAGGATGTTCTTGTTTTTTTTTGTAGCGGCCCACCACACTCCCCCACACCAAGAGGCTCAATTGAGCCCCCTGGTAATGGACGCTACTGTTCTCAGCACGTCTGGCAGCAAAAACAAAGAAATTTCAACGCGAACAAAATTTTAATCATGCTGAGAACACAAAAGTTTATTATTTACTGCGAGGAAATGTATGCTATAATTAAACAATATTACGATAAGGATCTCAGGCTAAAATTCGTTTTGCTTACATCGTCGTAGAGCCACACCCAGCAGCCAGCCAGCAGCTGTGAGCTATTTATTTAAAAAAATGCTGATTTTGGGCATTGGAAAAATATAAATAAAAAAAATATAGGTAAATCTTTGGCACAGTTTTTTTAAATTTTCTATAAGAATCAAAATATTTAAAAATCTATCTCACGATGTTAGGAAATTAGTCATCATTATTGTGTTATTATTAAATGATATTTTCACTAAATTATATTCAAATAAAAAATAACACCTCTTGATGAGGTATACAAATGTAGCATCTAGCCCGGCTGTTGCATGATGCCCCGTTTGACGGTATTGATGAAATAATAGCTACCCGAAGATAATATTTCAAATTTCTTTACAAACTAGAGGCCCTTCTTGTGCTATTGACTTAAATTTTGCATGTAAACTTCACACAACAATCTGCTTATTTGAGCCACTCTATTCAACAAAATAATCAGCGGGGACACGTCCTACCTTTCATTATTCATATTAAATCATTTCCAAATGAAACCGCCGGCGCAAACCAAAACAAACGAACACAAACCAGATTCCAGCCAGATTCCCAGCTCATAACGTTTGTCTTAAAGCGTTCTCCTAGGGAGCTACTCCCGAGGAGCGCTCATTTATCTTTTAAGAGCGGAGCGAGAGGTAAAAAGAACTCCCTAGGAGCATAACATCTTCGAGGCAAATGGTCACTCCTTCTCATTCCTTCACGCCGTTTAAAGAGTGAGAGCAGATTTTAGCTCCGTGGGTGTTTGCTCTCAAATGAATCCGAAGCCTGGTCACAGCACACGTCCGGGGCTTTACGAAAGACTACTCGGATGATTCCCGGCGAAGAATTCATCCTACACCGACTCAGATGACTCACCCGCCGACGACGTGAAGTCACCCTACCCGAGAGTATTTCGTGGCGTAAATACTCTTCCCCCTACGAGTTCGACTATGAAGAAGGTCAAGTCTTATCCCCGCAGCCTCCCTCGTTGGGAGCGCGTTCTACTCAGATGCTCCGCGGCGGTGGAGGTATCCAACACAACGATCGCGACGTACTAAACAGTTCGGCATACGCAGAAGGTATAGTCTTATCTTTGTATGCTTTACTGCTAGGATCGGACGCACACTACTCGAATGCCCCCCGCCGCAAGGGCATTCTACTCCGACCGTGGTCCGGTCTTCCTCCTCCCTTTTTGGCTGGCAACCCTAGGGTTTTTGCCCGCCGTGTGCTGAATCGAGAACAGCAGCTCCTAGACTCGCGCCTGTCACAGCACACGTACGGGTCTTAGACGCTTGCGACTCAGATGAATCCCGACGGTGATGTCATCCTACCCGACTCGAGTGGCTCATCCGACGGCAACGTGAGACCACTCTACCCGAGAGTATTCCGCGGCGTGAATACTCTTCCCCCTACGATTTCCACCGCGGAGAAGGTATTGTCTTATCCCCACAGCTTCCGTCGCAGAGGGCGCGTTCGACTCGGATACTCCGCGACGGTTACGTTGGAGATATCCTACACACAGACGCGCGACGTACCTAGCAGCTCGGCATACGCAGAAGGTATTGTCTTATCTTTGTATGCTTTGTGGTGCTGCCAGTTGGACAGCGAGGTCTCTCTGGCATGTTTCCGCACGTCGGGCATGTGCTTGTGCTCGTAGCAGAAGGTATCTTCCTCTAGCAAGACCGAGATGGGCATGACCCCCGCCACAGCATCAGCAGCTACCGAGGACACCTTTCGGTATGCGCTGATTACACGCAGGTTCATCAGCCGCTGCACGTTGCAGAGCTTTTGCAGGTTACACTGCCTGCTCAAGGCTGCCTTCCAGGCTGCCAAGAACAACATCTAGGCGTGGTCCTGTGGTATCATGTTTGATTCTCACCATAAAGGTCGGGGTTCGATCCTCAAGCCGGGTAAGTTTTTTTTTTCAATAAGTAATTTAGTAATTGAGTGACCATTCTGATGCGATATATGTAGAAAATGTAAGAAAGAAGCAATTGAGCAATTTGTCGAGTTTGGAATCCGGCGCGTGGCATCATGGCGGCACCGGTACAGAACACAGTAAATAATCAAGAGAAGGTGATATGAACCGAAGCCAAGGGTTCAGTTGAGAGAGTATTTTTTGATCATTTTGCGATTTTTTTGGAAGCTGAATTAGATGGCAGCTGTAAGCTGAAAAGAAGATCATTAAGACTTGGTTTAAAAACTTGAAAGTATCAATAAGAACTTAAATTTTGAGCTGCATAGAACGTACTTCATATCAATGATGGGGCTGAGTAAGCGTTTTTGTACCTGTTTTATGGGACTTTTGGTTGCTTGGGTGTGCTTTCAAGTTTTCAAACCAAAATACATTCAATATCCGGTACAAATTCAGGAACTATTCAACATAAATCGAGAAAAAAACACTTGAATCACAATTTTTCCATCAAAAAACATAATCAGATTTTGAATTGTATTTCAGGCTCCAAAATACTCGTGCGTGTTTATTTGAATAAATTTTGCTTGGAAAATGGAGCAAAATTTCGGCAATCAGGGTGAGCCGAACCTTTCCTTTTTTAAATAAATACCGGGCAAGTCTGGATTCAACCAGCTTTATTTTGTTTATTTGATTTGAATCTTCAATAAGCCTACAATTTCGAAAAATAAAATAAATCTAAAGATAAATCCTATTTTCAAAAGTAAAAGTAGATGTTTCAAATATGACTCTCAGAACATATTGAGCTAAAATCATTTGCTTCAAAGCTATTCAAAGTAGAAAAAATTAAAAAAAACACGCTTCGGGAAAAAGGCTGAAAGACAGTTATTGAGTACTTGAAATATAATTTACTTAATGTCTGAGAAAGCTAATGTTAGAAGCTGTATGTTACATATATGGATTTTTTTTTGTTTTACATTTCTTAAGATCCTGGCCACAAAAAATGCGAAAAAGTGGTGTAAAAACCGTACTTTTTTATAGATCAACCAACAGTCAAAGATGTTCCAGTAACAGTAGACAAATTTTGAAAAATTTGGCATCATTTAATTTATAATTTGAATAAAATGTGAAACACATAAATTATGACGACCAATTGAAGGTCCCTTTTTTAAAATTTTAAATTAAGTCCAGTGCAAAGTCAAATTAAGTTACTAGAATAGTCTCAGAATGTGCAAATTGATAGAAAAGTACGGAAAACACCTTTGAAAACTCGCCAAAAATTCTGTCTTTCGTCAACTTTCCAATTCATTATTAAATTTTTTTGTGACTGGAACAGCTTTAGCGGTTGATTTGTTTAACTGTAGGGTTTTAACACCACTTTTGACATATTTTGCGGCCATGATCTTAAGAATTAAAAGAAAATTCCATATGTATTTATCATATAAATTCTATTTTCAGCCTTCTCAGGCATTAAGTGAATTTTTTATTCAAGCACCTAGTAAGTGACTTACAGCCTGTTTCCCGAAGCACTTTATTCTACTTAAATACATATGAAGCTTTTAACATTATAAATTATTCAAAAATCGGTAGAGAAGCCTGAATTTTGCTCGGTTTTATTTACTTTATTTTCCAAATAAATACAAATCGTATTCTTGCGTCCAAGAAAAAAAAATTCAACAAGGTATATAAAATTTATTATAAAAGGTTTTTTAAAGTCTTAAATACGTTTTTAAATCTGCTAGTAAATTTTGATGAAAAACCATTTTTGTTTCAATGTTTTTTCTTGATTTTTTTTTTGAGTAGCTCCTGAGTTTGAACCAAATTTGCCCGGATATTGCCCGGATTTTGGATGACAATTTTAAAATCAAGCATCCGAATTTTTCCTGAGTTTCAGATGAAAATCCCGGATTTGTTCGGCCCCGATACGTGCTGAAAAAATCTGGCTTCCTTATAATAGGAGTCATAGTCATTTGAAGCTCATTTGACAACCTCCGGTACATTTAGTGTAAATTATTTTTAAATTTGTCATCTTGTTCAGATTTTTATTTATGGTTTCGGAAAATGTTTACATATTTTGTTTTACAATTTCTTAATTTAGTATTCGGAACGAGTTATGTTTGATTTGAAAAGTTTTTGAATAGATCTCATAGAAATAAAATGCTGTTATTATGTACAATAGATTAAGAGTGATTTACAGGCCATAAATTTGAATCAATTTCTTTATATTTAAAATTAAGTTTATCAAACAACATAGTAAATAACGAGAATTTTTTTTTTTCAATCCCAATTTTGATTGAAGTTTTAAATGTTAAATTACTAAACTCAAATAAAAAAAAAAAAAAAAACGAATACACACATATAGGATCTCAGTGAAACTTCATGTTTCTTTGAAGAGATCTAAATTCTACTAAGACTAAAGCGTACGTCTTTGAAGGATATAATGGCTAGCATCTTACTAATGCTAACACCACCTGCCCACAGAAAGAGTACTATGTATGCCATGACCGAGACTCGATCTCATGACCTCTGGCTTAGAAGACTGAAACGCTATCCTCTAGGCCACGGTCGGCGGCAATCAATAATAAAATTTTTAAGTGCGGCTATATATGTTTTGTAATTTTATTTTTTTTTTTTAACAATTTGCCTGAACTGAATCAGTGGAGCAGTTAGAAAAATACTATTATCACAGTTATCAAGATCAAGCGCCTCAAAGTTGGTCAGAATAACTTTTAGGGTTTTTTTTCTGAAGATTTATCAAATGGTTCCAGTCATAGAAGTGAGAGTGAAAGATTTGAATATATGCGAAGAGTGAAAAACCTGACATAAATTTGCAAGCTTCAACAACTCATGCCGATTTTTAAACATGAAAAGTGATACACTTAGTTTATTGCATAAAACTTCAAACATTTGTTATTTCTCTTCGAAATCTATTTCAACATCATCTATAAGTTGCTAAACTACAAATGAGGAACCTAATTGATTTCAAATTTTTCGCCTTTGTGTTTAATGGTGGCACAAATATAGATCTCGATTTCTGCAGAAGATGCACGCAGGTTAAATTTTTTTAATCGTGCGTCGTGCGTGCAGCTAACAAAAACTCCAAAAAGCGGATTCAGGTTGTTATCAAACATCAAAGTGAAAAATATGAACTTTGCTTTGTTTGTAATTTTACTACTTATAGATGATATAAAAATTGATTCCAGAAAAAAAAAACAAACGGTTTGAGTTTTATGCAAAAAACAAAGTGTATTACTTTTACGTAGCCACGCTGTACTCGATTTGCTTCACTAAGTACTTTTAAATTGAATATAGAATGTAGTTCGGTGACAGCTATATAGGAGTACATATTGAAATTATCGATCGAATTTCACATCTTGAATGCCGAAAGACAAACCATCAGTAAAATCTAGGAGTATCAATAGTAATTATAGAATAAAATACATAAACTTACATAAGTACAAACCCCAAATCCATCCTGAATCGTCGAATGCATTGAGTGAAATTTTTGTCAATTTCATGAAGTATATTTTTCTTAAATTTTAGTAACTATCGATATGGTCGTTTGAGATGGAGATGCATTCTTACTTTGTTATTTTGAAACAATTTGGTAAAATTTTTAGTGCTAAGTTCCATGATCCAGGTTGTTTAATCTATATTTCAAGTAAGATCTTAAATTGTTTTCGTTTTGAAAGTTTTCAGTCAAAATAAGCCATCCAAAATAAGCCATCCAAGTTCCATGATCCAGGTTGTTCAATCTATATTTCAAGTAAGATCTTAAATTGTTTTCGTTTTGAAAGTTTTCAGCCAAAACAAGCCATCCAAGAAACATTAAAAAATCGATTTGACCCGACAATTTAATCAGAATCCTGCTAAGGTAATTGAACAAAATCTTATTAAATTTTCTTGCCACCTTCCGGGCAGCAACAAAACAGAAGGAAAGACAGAAGCGAATCACTTTTCATCACATCCGTAGGTGCCAAGTTCACGAAAGCCCTCCAACAGCATGAACGTACGAGAGAGCATGTGGGCTTTACATAAAATATTCAACCCCATTACTACTATGTATGTCTGTTGTGTGTCGGAAGGTAGGAAACGTCCTTTTAGTGTCTTTTTTAGTCCGGACACCCCAGGCATTTCGCAGGCATTCCGGCAGGGTGGCAAACACGTATGGCTCCGCGTAATGGAAACAATCTGTGGAAGCGTCCTAAAGATTTTTGACAGTCGTCGGAGCCCAAAAATAAAAAAAAGGCTGGCAGACTAGCGAAAGTGTCGGAGCAAAGCCGATTGCGAAGCGTATTTCTACAGCTGTTGAAAGCCTTTTCGTGGGTGGGATTGTATGAAATGGAAAACGAAAAAAGAAACGAAGTCGCATTTTTTTTACTCAATAGCAAAACAAATCATCCGATGAATTTTTAACAAACTTTTGAAACTGTCATCGAATGCGTTTTTTTGAAATATTCGATTGTGAACTGAAACTGAACTGAAACTGAACTGAAACTGAACTGAAACTGAACTGGAACTGAACTGGAACTGAACTGAAACTGAACTGAAACTCAATTGAAGATGAACTAAAACTTAACTTTGCTCTTGTTTATGAAAAATAAAAGGAAATTTTATTAATATTCTTTCACACTGTTTTTATGAGAAACACTCTCTGGAGCCACAAATCGAATTCGTTTAAAGTTTCTTCTAACGAGCTGCATATAAACAGCAAAATCATAGATCAAACTTTACATTGGATCGAACATGACGAAATTGTGCTTTTCGCAAAGGGGTTTTTACACTTACTGTCACGCAATATCCATCAATCAATGCGACAGTCTGTAAAACAAAAAATGGTGAACGGTGTTAACGCCTTTGCACAATGTTCGATTGATGTTCGAATGGAGAAGTTGTGGTCTCATTTTTAGCAGCAGAACACTTCAAACATTTTAAACCTGGATCATATGTTTTATATTCAAAACATGATTTAATTTTATTTTGTAACATCAAGCAACTCATCGTTTCTCAAATCGATTATCAATGAGAGCGATAAAAGATTTTTTTTCCATGAAATCACATTAGACCTTCTGAAAACTTTTCACGCGCTGTGCCGCTCGCTGCCGGCAGAATATCGCCCGCTGCGATTTCTTATCTGGTACTGCCACTTGAAACCAATCACGTCAATCGTCGCTGTCATCCCTCCTGAGGGGGGCAAAACAGACCATCTTCTCAAGTGTTTGAGATATGTCTGTGTCAGTCTCATCTCCCACTCGGATACCTTCAGCCAAACATCCACTCCACACCGCATCTCGAGTTGTTGTCTCAAGTCCTCCTTATTCCGACCAAAAACAGTTCTTCTTATTGTTGCTGCTGTTGTTCTGTGTTTAGAATGTAACGGTTTTGTCTCTGATCCGTACTTGTACATATCGTAGGTCGTTGGAAGGTTCGACTAAAGAAAAACAGGCTGAGAACAAACGTTCCATTTTTCTCAGGAAAAAAGAAAAGTTTCTTTCCCGATTCAGGGATTTTGATCTGCTAAAGATAGCGACTATTTCGATTGCTGGGCATTTTTTCCCTTGTGCTTCCAAGTATCTTACCAATTGTCAAATCTGGGGGCGAAGCGGTGTTGATGGACGGATCTGACAGAGACAATGTATCGTGTATGAGTTTGTAACAGAGTTTTTTGCAGCTACATCGCTGTACCAACCACGATAAATGGGAGATTTCCGCGGCATGTAGCATTACTGGAAGATAACAGTCAAAGAACGTAAAGGATTCGTGACTCATGATAAATAAAGCTTGAATCATTCCTACTTGGAAAGACTGAAATCAGCAGGCAGAACATAAATTCAACAAGAGAAAAATTAACGGGGTCAGCAGTTGATAAATAGAGATAACTAGCTGACCCGGTAAACTTTCTTTTACCCACTACTTAATAAATCGTTGGAAAATAATTACAGTTCTTTTACTTCTTCGTGCTCGTGAATCAGTTTTAATAAAAATCGTCTTCCAGTTGTTCGAGTTTTGTCTCGTTTCTAGTTATTTTGTATAGGAGCCCCCCTTCCATAAAAAATAACCTTGAAACTATCCTACAAACCATCTCTGGCCTGAAAAACCCTCGGATACCAAATTTCACATTCTGACCGACCACGTGATGGTGTCACAAAGAAAACGCTTCCATTTTATATAAAGATGTGGAAAAGAGATAATTTTGTATAGGAGCCCTCTACCATAAAAAGTGGGATTCTTGAAACTATTATACAAACCATCTCTGGCCCGAAAAACCCTCGGATACCAAATTTCACTTAATTCTGACCAACCATTCATACGTGATGGTGTTACAAAGAAAACGCCTCCATTTTTATATATAAGATTTATAATGATTATTTCAAATCGTTAATTCTTCTAACAAGAAAAAGATTATCTGACAGCCCAATAAAACAGGAATGATGAGAACAAAGTGTTTATGTTTCTAATTACTTGATGTTGATCTTAAATCCCCTTTTTGAAAACAGTATTGAATAATCATTTTTTTTTTGTTTTTTCCTTGACGTTATACCCTTGACGTAGCTTTCCAGAGCATTTAACCTATCTCAGAAAAAAGCTGAAAACGTTCTGATCTCCTTTTAAAAATATAAGTTGCTTTTTCCTTTTCGTAAGCAAACTTAATTACATGAAGTCAATTCCATGGAAACTGTTTAAAACAACCCATCAAATCTTTAGTTTAACTCATTTGAAGGTGAAAATTTAAACAATACAGTTGATGTTCTGAGTTGACAAACGTGGTGTTTTAATTTTTTTAAAGCTTTTTTCTGAAACCAGGGTGTGAAAAATAAAACATACGGATTATTTTACTTCCTTACTTCGTTGAACCTTTTTTAACGAGCACCATGTTAATTTAATCATCGTTAATGTTTTCTGTAACAACCTTGTCTTTGATCACAATCTGTTAGGTGTGTCACATAAGACTGAGTCAATATGGTGTTATTTTCAAACCCTGGGGTCCTGCTTTATTTTGGTTCACAACTCATCCATGGTTTTTTGCCGAATTTTCAAGTAACGTTTACTTGAGTAAATTTCAACTTTTAGGTTTTTTAAGAAAAATTGAACATTTCTACGCCTACTGGACCACTCCAAGAATAAATCTCGATCAAACTGAGGTCCGGCCAGGAAGCATCCTAATGGATTTCAAGATAAGTGGATAAAAATTGTTTTTTCTTTTACTATAATATTTTGATCATAACTTTAACTTTATCGAAGATTTTTATTTAATTTCAATTTTGAAATGCTTTTAAGCAACTCACAAAATAGTTCACCAAGTTGCAAGGAATGCAGATAAATACTTAAATTCATGGACAGACAGACAGACTGACATACTGACAGACTGACAGACAGACAAATAGACAGACAGACAGACAGACAGACAGACAGACAGACAAATAGACAGACAGACAGACAGACAGACAGATAGACAGACAGACAGCCAGACAGGCAGACAGACAGACAGACAGACAATGGCAAATCGAACTGGATTACCCTACTGGACCTATTGGAAAGAAACAACCAAAGGTGCCAAAGGTGTGCTGCTCATGGGAGCGCTAAAACGGTCCCATGCATAAGACCGTGCTTATGAGGCTGGCGGGTTGTAAATGTGTCAGTCGATAACGGTAGCCTGTGGGGCACCGGGACAAACCCCACAGTATTGCAGTCCTTGCTGCGCTAAAGCAGGGCACTGGCGCAGTCGACCGTATATTTCCCTAGCTACTCGTGGGATTCACAAATTATTCAAAATACTAAAACTGATGATAAGAGAAAGAAGGAGGAGAGTGCGGAGAAGGGTGCAAGCCCCGATCTCCAGTTCGGCAGCTTGCTGTCCAACTGATAGAAACTCCAAGAGGCTCCATAGCGGAGGAAGGAAGAGAGCCTGTCAGCTCTCCAGAGAAGAAGGAAGTTCTTTTGCCGAAGGCAATGAAGGAAGCGATGACAGAAATGAAGGCTTTGACTAGCTTGGTTTTGAGCAAGCAAAACATTCATAAGGAAGTTAAGGACGAGCTCGTGAAGGCTATGGCTCTTTTTACAGAGGCAAACAAAGCAGCACTAGAGATGGTAAAAGCGCTAAATGGCAGCGCTACTAGTTGAGGAACAGAGGTGGAGAAACCCTCTAAGGCGAATGTCAGTTGCCCGAAACGGATCGATGCCTTCGTTCAAGCGGTGAGGAATGAGCTCATTACTCCGAGAAGCTCAAAGAGTGTGAAGAGGAAGCGAGGGTCACCAGATGATCCAAGACCTGGCACCCTAAAGAAGAGGGCCCGAGACCCGTTAGTTCTACAAGACCCTGGCCAACTGAAAGGCAAGGACGACAGACAGAGCCCTCCGAATGGTAAACCGTGACGCGCAAACACCGTAAGGAGAGAGCTACGAAAACAAACCCCAAGCCTCAAAAAACAGAAAAGTCGCGTAAGGGAAAAAGGTGAAGCTATCGTAGTTAAGGCGCCAGAGGGTACGTACGCGGACGTACTTCGTCAGATGCGGACCGACGACAAGCTTGCTAGACTAAGTGAAAACGTGAGCAGGATCCGTCGTTCTCGTTCCAGTGAGATGATCTTCGAGTTGAAACGAAGTTCAACAAGAAAGAGTGAATCCTTCAAGGTGATAGCGGATGAAGGCAAGAAAGCGAAGTTGCGTGCGCTATGTCACGAAGTAACCATCCGTATCAAAAACCTCGACGAAATTACGACAGAAGATGAAGTCAGGACAGCGCTTGTCGACCAGTATGAGATCGGTGAAGATTAGATCTCGATCCTATTGAGACAGGGTCCTACCAAATCCGGAACACAGGTTGCAATTGTCAGGCTGTGCAGACGGCTAAAAGTGGGATGGTCAGTTTGTCAGATAACCATCTCGCAGCAACCAGAGGTATGCTTTCGATGCATGGGGTACGGCCACAAGTCGTTTTATTGGAAGGAAGTTGACAGACGATGATTATGCTGGGGGTGCGGAGAATCCAGTCACATAGCGGCTAGCTGCAGTAAGAAGGCGAAGTGTCTTATTGGCTCTAGTGACCATGTAATAGGCAACCCAAAGTGCTCTGCCTACCAAAAGGCGCTAGCAGCGATATCAAGGGCTTGGAAGTAATCCAAATCAAATTAAACCACTGTCACGAAGCACAACAGCTTCTGCGACAGATGGTTCCGCTTGACAATAGCCCAGTATTTCTCAATTAGGCGGAGCTCTGGCATGTTGGGAGGGTTCTTGTCCTTGGGAACCACCTGCACACTGTTGGCGGCGTACCACTCCATGGCTTTTTACCGTAATGGCAAGATGCCAAATCCAGCCAAAACAGTACGGAACAACCGTGTTTTTTCAGGAAAGGCAGCAGACGTTTATTCAAACACTCTTTCACGTAAATTTCTTGGTTGACAGTTCCGGAAGCTATGAAAATGCTGCTTTTCAAGCTACAGGTACAGATGGCTTGCCAAACCAGATATTTCTTCGCGAACTTTGACTGTTTTATGTGCTCGGAAATATCTGCTACCTTTCACCTTCCTTTTGCCGTATGAAACTCCTGTCCCGGAAGCTGCTTGAAGTCGACTTTGACGTAGGTTTCGTCGTCCATTACCACGCAGTCAAACTTCGTCAGCATCGTCGTGTACAGCCTCCGGGATCGCACTTTGGCCGTCGTATTTTGTTTATCATCGCGATTTGGAGACACTACCTTCTTGTAAGTCGATAATCCGGCTCGTTTTTTGGCTCGATGCACGGTTGTAGACGATACACCCAGCTTATTTGCGGCATCTCGGAGAGAAAGGTTAGGGTTTCGCTTGAAACTACGGGCAACTCTCTTTGTAGTCTCAGCGGCTTCCGGTTTTCGATTTCCCTCCGACCCAGTCTTCCTGGCTGTCGACAAACGTTCCCCAAACACTTTAATTACATTTGTAACTGTTGATTTGGTAACTTATAGCGATTTCGCCAGCTTTGCGTGCGAGTAGCTCGGATTTTCGCGATGCGCTAGCAAAATTTTGATACACTGCTCTTCTTCCTTGGACGGCATTTTAACAACTGAAGAGTGAATTCCAAAATCAAAATAGGAGCAACATTCTATACACACACACCTTCAAAATGAGGGCTGTTCAGGTTTTTAAATGCAAAATTGAAAGAAATACGTTAAGTTGATATTGTCTAAATTTTGACCGTATCACCCTTTAATGGCAGGTGAACGACGCTGGAGGACAAAACAATTTAGGAGAACTGGGCGTATAATGCCCGGTGTAAACCAAACGCCCCACTGCACACAAAAAAAATCTGAGATTTACATTTGATGTACAATTTTATTTCATGTAAAATTCGGTCAAATGTGTTGTATATTATAACGCAGCCCTGAAAAAAAAACCATGCGTTTCCTCATTTGGGTCTATTTGTTGTAATTTTACATGACTTTTGCTTGAAACGATATTTGGAATCGGACACGTTGCTGTCGCGCACAGGGTGTGTCTTATTGTTTGCCAATTTTAATAAATATAAAAAAGTGAAATCCTTTTAACAATTTTCACCAAAAATAAATTATGTTTTATAGCTTATTGTAAAAAACACACTTTAAAAATAGTATATCTATTACTCGATAGAATTTTGTAGCCTCTATTGGAGAAGTGATATTTTGTTCTTAGCGACAGTTCACCTCTTGTCTTTGATTCTTTGTATGTATTTTAAAAAATATATAGGAATAACTCTAACCGATAACATTGATTTGAAATCTAACAATAATAAATGAATAGCACAAAAAGTAGTAAACTTTTGGTTCAAAAAAATATAGCATGAAAAAATCAACAATATTCTCAATTTGTTGTTACAAAAGTTTTTTTTCTCTTTATTCTTCGATTTAAGTATAAACTTGAGAATTCAAAAAATTAAGTTCTTGGATTTGAATCGCTTTGAATTGTTTAATATTTATACATTTGAAATATAAGCTTCATTACTCCTTCTCCACATTCCATCATTTTGCAAAGGACATTTCAAAGTACAACGAACAAATAACAAGTATTATCAATCAAAAAACATTCTGGATTAACTTAGTGCTACCTATTTTGAAAAGTAATGAAAAGCTGTTTTCAAAATCATCCTTCCAAAAAGTATTAACGAAACAAAAAAAATCAGACACACCCTGTAGCAGGATCGTTTCACAAACAAACACCGAACGGCCGACCGGTAAACAGCAAGTTCGATTTGATGCGCGATGAAAATGCTGTGTCAAATCTGGAGCTCGTGGATTTCATGATTTCAATGATTCAAAAACTAAAAAGGGATAATGAGCCGGTACGGTTTCATTGTTATGGTCATGTAAATTCACAATAGCATTTTTTTCGTTTCGGGAATTTACATTACGTCGTAACTCATGTAAATTTAGTAGAAATAACTTGTTCCATTTATTTGCAGGTTATAACATGTAATTATTTAATACTGTGTGCGATATCTAGCTACACAGAAAAAAAAAATCTGAATCCTTAACAACACTGAAATTGAAAACCTGTATCATTACATGACGTGGAACACGATTTATTGATGTAAATTTACAAATTAAAAAAAAAGTTGAATCCTTAACAGCACTGAATTCGTATGACAAAAATATTACTTGACACGGAACGCGATTATTTGATGTAAATTTACATCACAAATGATGAAAATAAAAAGAAGCATCACAAACGACGGAATTTTCAGTGCGAATTAAATATTACACTTCTTTAATATATTTTACATGTCTTTAAATTTTACACGTCTTTTGAAGTTTACAGACGTGGAATATTCAACTCACACTAAAAATCCCATCATATGTGATGCTTCGTTTTTGTTACATCATATGTGATGTATAGAAATAGAAATTTCTTAAAATTACACGACATGGAATGTGATGAGGACATTGAATTTCAATTTAATAGGATCAGACAAATTTAAACAAAGTGTCAAGTCAAAGTCGTGCACCAAAAAGTATTTTTAAGCAGTTTTCCCGCGATTGAAGTTCCCAGAGATCTTCGTGAAGCAGGAAGCGGTTTTGGAAGCAGCTCCAAGTTATTCAACTTTGGATCCGGTCTTCGAGAAAAAATAAAAGTGTGAATGTGACTCCTAATATAAAAAATTGTGAGATTAAAAAAATCATCGTCACCAAATGAAAAAAATTAAATTAATTATAAAAAGGTTTCATTTTTAATATGGCATGAGATAATTCCATTATTGAATCATAAATACCAATAAATAAAACAAAACAGATTCCATTTGGAAAATTTTTCTTCAAATATTCAGTGGTTTTAAATTTACATCATTTTTATTTTACATGTAGCCATATTTAACATATTTTTTTATTTTACACGTTGCAACAACTGGCGTGTAATTTCCAACTAGCACTAAAAACTCCGGAATATATGATGCTTCTTTTTATTTACATCACATGTGATGTGATTTTACAGATTTTTTTCGTTGTGTGATATACACTAGATACACTATAGATATACACTTATTTTAAGAATTCGGTAAGCTATTTCTTTCTAATTAACAGTTGAAACCTTTTGTTCAAAAAATTAACATCAAATATGCGAAAATCCAAAAATACTTTTCAAGCCATATTCCTTGTGTTTAGAAATGATAATGAGATTCCGTCATTTATAGAAGCCCCAAGTGAGACGTGCTAACGGTCATTGATTTGCTCAATTTTTGTCTCACTTATGTTACACCGTCTCTATGTTGTGAGAGTACCAGAGAGCCGAACTGGTAGAACTAAACAAACGGCAATAAAGAAATCAAGTTTGATTGCAACCACCACCAAGTAACGTCGCGAATTTCTGCTCGTCCGAAAACCCCAAATAAGGGAGAAAAAAGTTGTTCCCCCACGGTGGGAAAGTACTCCAAGTGTGAATTGGAGTAAAGTTTTGTGATTGATAAGCTAGTTTTTACAGTCCACTAGCAGTGTTATCGAACATTTTTGGTCCTTCGAGCCGGATTGACCAGTGCAAATTTGGACAGTTTAGTGGTGCTATTGTGTTGCCATTAATAGCGACGGACATTTTGTTATTGCTGTGATCGCAACATTTGTTTGTTGGTGACATTTTGGACGCGCACAAGAAGAACAAAGCGCTGTACGTGTGGAGGATCGCCATCGCGAATTCGAGGAGCGTCATCAAGCCGCTAGTGATAGGTCCTAGCGAGTGGAATCCAGTGGTGCCCAATCGAAGTTGGCGATTTTCGAAGAACTTTTGGTCGATACTTTGGACATGTTTGGACGGATTGCTTGATACAACGGATAATACGGATAAGTAGCGCATGTCTGTGGTTGTTGGTTTGTGGTTTATTGAATTCTTGTGGCTTTAAATAAAATTTGGAATTGAATAGTATTTTTTGGGTAGTTGAAATTTTGAATTGTGCAATTCCCTGAGGTTTCGATACTCCTGTTTTCGAATTGTTGATTCCGCTTTGGCTGTCAAGTCGCGATTCCCAGTCAAGGTCGGTTTTGTGAAACGTCGAGCGATTTTGAGTCAGTTTAATCTGAATATTGGTTGGATTTTGAGTAAATCCATTGAGTTTGAGTCAGTTATCGGTTATCTGAAATTGGTCAGAGATTGTGTTGGATATTCAGTGAATCAAGTAAGTGATTCAGTCAGTTTTGTGTCGGATTGGAATTTTTGGTTGAATTCCTATTGGTTATAGTGATATCACAGACAAATCGACTTGCTCTGTGATTGTGTAAGATTTTGGTGATATTTTACTCGCAAGGTTTGCTGTGATTTTCAAAATTCAGTTTTAAATTTCATCAAAATGGAGGATTACAGCATTTTGAAAAAGCAAGAGCGCCAGTTGCGGGCTTCCATGAAGGGAGTCGCCAATTTTGTCAGAGATTACAAGCCAGAGCTGCATGAGAGCCAATTAGAAGTCAGATTGAGTCTGTTAGAGTCGACGATCAAGAAATACTACCTGGTAAGACAAAAAATTGAAGTGCATTTGGATGTAGCAGACAGTGATGGTGAGAAAGAGGATGCGAAGGAGTCAGAGGCTGCTAAGAAACGGAGATTGCAGAAGCAGGCTGCGGAGCGCGAAGCCAAATTCGACGAGGAAACGCTGGAAGTCGAAGAGCAGTATTGCACCCTAAAAGCAGCCCTCCTTGCGTTACGTCCAAAGAAGGTTGAGGTCTTGAGTGCGTCTGGGCCTGCAGAAAGAGCTGATACAATATCCCGGGTCAAGCTTCCGGACATCAAGCTGCCAGTTTTCAACGGAAAACTCCGGGACTGGATACCGTTCCGAGATATGTTTGACAGCTTGATCCACAACAACCATCAACTTTCCGATATCGATAAGTTTACTTATCTGCGGTCAGCGATAAGCGGAGAAGCACTCCAGGAGATCAGCTCAATTGAATTGTCTGCTGATAACTACCAGGTAGCTTGGACATGTTGGAGAAGAGGTACGAGAACAAAAAGTTGATCGTAAAGGCGTACTTGGACGCTCTTTTTGGGATCGAACCTCTTAAGAAGGAAAGCGGCGAAGCTTTGAATCACCTGGTCAGTGATTTCGACCGCAACATCCAGATGCTGGGCAAGATAGGAGAGGACACCGATAAGTGGTCGACACTGTTGGCATACATGGTGTGCACTCGTTTGGATTCAGTCACACTTCGTCAGTGGGAGAGTCACCACAATTCAAAGGATGTTCCGACGTACCAGAAGGTGATGAACTTTCTGAGAGATCAGGCATTGGTTCTGCAATCGATAGCACCGAGTAGGTCAGAAGACATCGAAAGTCGTCGCTATCGTACAACCGTTCACACCACATCGAGAATCCAGAACAACTGTGTGTTCTGTGGTAATTCGTTCCATCCAGCATCTACGTGCAGCAAGTTCAGAGCGATGTCAGTACCCCAGCGCTTTGAAGTGGTCAAGATGAAGCGGCTCTGCATCAATTGTTTGAGTTCTGGTCACTTTGCGGATCGTTGTAGCAAAGTACCATGTCGTGAGTGCAACAGAAAGCACCATTCGATGTTGCACAAAAGTTTTAACAGTTTTTCGAGTCAGAGCTCCGTTTCACAAAACCAGTCGACAGTCAACAGTCAATCGTGTCATAATGAAAATCTTCCAGGACTTTCTGGGCAAGGTCACGAACACAATTCGATTAGACAGAATCAACAAAGTCAACCCTCGTACACAAATCCTCAAGCACAAGAGAATTCCACTAATTCCTACCCCATAATACAAGCACGTATTCGCCACACTCAACCACAACACACCACAGACAATTCTTATACGTTTAATGCGGCACCAAGGCCGGATCGCGCTAAATATAGTTCACCTAGATTTTTGATGTCAACCGCTGTAGTGCGGGTTGAAGATCGGTTTGGTAACCATGCGTTTGCGAGAACATTGTTGGATTCGTGTTCCGAATATTGTTTTGTTACGAAAAGCTTTGCGAACAGATTGAATCTCCGGAAAAGTCGGAATGTTTTAAGAGTCCAAGGTATTGGAAACAAGTCGGCTAAATCGATTGAGTCAGTTGAGGCAAGAGTTCGGCCTCGCGTGTCAGAAATTTCTTTATTTTCGGAAGATATGAGTTTTCATGTGTTGCCTAAGATTACGAGTTATCTGCCTACCACTAAAGTTCCGCTCAATGGAATCAAGATTCCTCATGATTTGGTATTGGCGGACCCTGAGTTTTGGAACCCGGGTCCGATAGATATGATTATTGGGGCAGAATATTTCTGCAATTTGATGCGTTCAGGCAAGTGTCAAGTTTCGGAAAAAGGTCCAACTCTGCAAGAAACCGAGTTTGGATGGGTTGTTTCCGGGAGAGTTCCGGATAGTTCCGTTGAATCTGTTGCATAGACAAAAAGGTCAGAATGGTTTTTTAATTATACTGCGAGTTTGGAAGACATTGGACAAGTTCTGGGAGTTAGAACCATGCAGTAAAAACCAGTATATTGTCGGTTTATGAGTCAGTTTATGAACAGATATTAAAAGAAATCACAATGAGAAATTCGGAAGGTAAATTCGTCGACACCTCGCCGAAAAAAAAAAACTTAGTATGTTGCACCAAATGGGTGAATTTGCAGGGAAAGCGATGAGTCGGTTCCTCAGTTTGGGAGGCTATCTGCAAAGGGCAGAATTTAAGGCCTTATGTTAGAAATTTATCGATCAGAATGTTTTGGGAATTTGTCGTAGGGAAATATAAGCTCAGAAGATGTGTCAGTTGATTTTTGTCAGAGTTCAGTCAGAATGGGTCCGATCTTAGTCGGTCTGAATATGTGAATGTGTCAGAAATAGAACCTGATTATTATCTTCCACACCACGAAGCGTTGAAACCGGAAATAAAAATCTACATAGCTACCCGTAGTGTATGATGCGTCGTGTCCCACCTCAACGATCGTTTCGTCAAACGATGGTTGATGGTGAGGCCTACTGTACGAAAAGATTTGTTGTCGATCATCATGCGCTTCCGTTTGCACCGATACGCCATCAGTGCCGACGTCGAGAGGTCAGGATGGTACAAGATCAGCAACCGGATCAACATCTTCAGCGGACATGTGACGAGATATATCAGAGAAACCAGTAGAGATCTCCAAGTTGACAACGATGCTGTTGATGTTCCGTAATGGAGACAACAGGCCTAAAACATCTAGCTGAAAATGGATCAGCAAATCATCCGATTGGTTCGAGAGTTGTTCGTAATAGTTTTACGTCAACGACTGTCCAGTTGGAGCAGACAGTGGTTACGAAGGCAAGTTTCTAGTCCAAGAAACTACGAATCTCACCAATTCACCAGGGTTCAACTTGCGGAAGGTATACTCGAACTCACAAGAAGCATTGGCAAACATTCCTGAATATTTGAAAGATTATGAGTCAGTTTAGAGTTTGATCTTTAAGATTCAACTGTGAAAACCCTTGCTTTGAAGTGGGACACGTAGTTAGATAATTTATTGTTTAAATATTTTAAATTGGAAGTTTCGAAATAGGTGTCTTCCAGGTCGAAGATACAGCTTTGAAGACGAAATGTGAGCTACCGAGAGAAATTTGGTCTGAAGTCATCTGTTACGAGTTTGGTCCGTAACGTCGCATTAGTTTTGCTTCAGGTATTACACTCGAGATAGTCAATCGGTCATGTCGACAAGTTTTTCCATATCGAATTCTGCTATTGTACATTTTGTTCGCATAACTCAGAATAAGTCGTTTGAGTCAGATTTTAAGATAAATGATCTCGTATAAAGATGTTCAAGAATCGATAAGGTCAACCTTAAATCATTTGGTATGATCGACGGGGGCCGGTTTTCGAACGCTCCATTACCGGAATCTCAAAAAATTGACTGGTTCTCGAACATCGTCATTCACTAGCACAGCAAATTAGAAAGTTTTGGTCGACAAACATCAATGTTGTGGCAAAAGGGTTTTTTTTTTTTTTTTTTTTTAAATATGTCTTTATTTGTACCAATTTATCATTACATTTATATTACATTATTACATTAAATTAGGTGTTCAGTTCAATGATGAACTATCCAGAGCCCTATAGTTTATTAATCACTATAATTTATTTATTTGAATTAATTTTGCTGAGTGCAATCAAGTATTTTTATGTAGGAGAACATCCTGTAATGTCAAAAAATATTTTAAACTTACTACTAAAAACTAAAACTATCCTAAATTAAAACTAATTGTAGAGAGAACGAATCTCTGCGATGGAAGTCTGCATCGATTTGCCTCTGAAGTTGAAGATGATTTTGTTGGCCATCTCTTCGATCGATTCAATGCCTGCAATCCGATGAAGATCTTCGGTGCTGTGCCAAGGTGGAAGCCGCAAAATCATTTTCAGAACCTTGTTCTGAATCCTCTGGATGGCTTTCTTCCTCGTCGCGCAGCAGCTAGACCAAATCGGAACTGCATACATTATCGCTGGTCGGAATACCTGTTTGTAGATTAACATCTTATTTCGCAGACACAACCTGGATTTCCTGTTGATGAGAGAATAAAGAGATTTAGTATATTTATTACACTTAGATTGAATATCTTCAATGTGATTTTTAAAAGTAAGATTCCGATCAAGTGTAAGTCCCAGGTACTTCACGTGATCAGACCATTCTAATGAAACCCCATTAAAAGTTATGGAATGATTTTCATTAGGTTTTAAAAATTGAGCTCTTGGCTTATGGGGAAATAAAATAAGTTGAGTTTTGGAAGCGTTAGGAGAAATTTTCCACATTTTCAAGTAATTCAAAAAGGAATTTAAATTTTGTTGCAATCTACTGCGTACCACCCGTAAATTTCGACCTTTGGCTGAAAGCAAAGTATCATCAGCAAATAATCTTCTACCTTTTCCTTCTGGTACATCAGGAAGATCAGAAGTAAAAATATTGTATAAGATTGGCCCAAGTATACTACCCTGAGGGACACCAGCTCTAATGGGTATCCTTTCAGAGCATGAATTTTGATAGCTTACTTGTAAGGTTCGGCTAGTCAAATAATTTTGAATAATTTTGGTGAGATATACAGGAAAATCAAATCGAGCTAATTTAGCTACTAAACCTTTGTGCCAAACACTGTCAAAAGCTTTTTCAATATCTAGAAGAGCAACACCAGTTGAATAACCTTCAGATTTGCTAGCGTTAATCATATTAGTTACACTCAAAAGTTGATGTGTAGTAGAATGCCCGTGACGAAAACCAAATTGTTCATCAGGGAAAATAGAATTCTGATTAATGTGAATCATCATTCTATTCAAAATAACTCTCTCAAATAGTTTACTTAAAGAAGGGAGCAAACTAATTGGTCGATAACTTGAAGGCTCTGAAGCACTTTTTCCAGGTTTCAAAATTGGAGTTACTTTGGCATTTTTCCATTTATTGGGAAAATAAGCCAAGTGAAAACATTTATTGAAGATTTTAACTAAAAAATTTAAAGTGCTTTCAGGCAACTTTTTAATAAGAATATAGAAAATCCCATCTTCCCCTGGGGCTTTCATATTTTTAAATTTTTTGCAAATCAATTAAAGTTCATCAATATTTGTCTCATAAGAACTTTCAAATACATTTTGTTTAGAAAGAATGTCATCAAATTCAAGGGAAATTTGAGCATCAATTGGACTTACAACGTTTAAATTAAAATCATGAGCAGACTCAAATTGTTGGGCTAATTTTTGAGCTTTTTCTTCATTCGTTAAAAGAAGTTTATCCCCGTCTTTCAAAGTAGGAATTGGCTTCTGAGGCTTTTTCAGAATTTTAGTTAATTTCCAAAAAGGCTTTGAGTAGGGTTTTATGTCCTCTACTGCTTTGGCAAAATTTTCATTACGAATGAAATTTAAACGACGTTTGATTTCTTTTTGAAGGTCGCAATAAATAAATTTCAAATAAGGATCCCTAGTACGTTGATATTGGCGTCGACGAATGTTTTTCAGTCGTATCAAAAACTGAAGATCATCATCAATTAAAGGTTGATTAAATTTATGTTTAACTTTGGGTATTGAAGCGGCTTTAGCATTGACTATTGAAGTTGTCAAATTTTCTACAGCCAAATCAATATCTTCTTTTGAATTAAGTGGAACGTTTACATTCAAATTACGTTCAATAAAATTACTATATCGCTCCCAGTCAGCTTTTTGAAAGTTAAAAATTGATTTTAAAGGGTTTTCAATGGGACTTTGGGATAAAGAAAAAGTTACTGGAAGGTGGTCTGAATCGAGGTCCGCATGAGTAACTAATTGACTACAATGCTCGCCTAAATCCGTTAGAACCAAATCAATTGTGGAAGGATTTCTAATCGAAGAGAAACAAGTATGCCCATTAGGATATTCAACAGTATAATAACCTGCAGAGCAGTCATTAAATAAAATATTCCCATTTGAATTTGATGAAATATTATTCCAAGTTCGGTGTTTTGCATTAAAGTCACCAATAACAAAAAATTTAGATTTATTTCTGGTGAGTTTTTGTAAATCTCCCTTCAAAAAATTTTTCTGTTCACCGCTGCATTGAAAAGGCAAATATGCGGCAATAATTATAATTTTCCCCATTGAAGTTTCTAATTCAATTCCAATTGTTTCTAAGACTTTTGTATTGAAAGAAGGAAGAAGTCTAAATTTAAGACGACTATTGATGAAAATAGCTACACCCCCACCTTGTTGATCAAGTCGATCATTTCGTAAAATTTTAAAGAAAGCATTGCTTTTCAAGTTATTGTCTGGCTTTAAAAAAGTTTCGGTGATGGCAGCAACATGTATGTTTTGAGTTTTCAAAAATAGAAAGAATTCATCTTGGTTAGCCAGCAAAGATCTAGCGTTCCAATTCATAATATTTAAACCTCTATTTGGATCCATGAGGGAATCGTAAAGTCATAATAATTTTGTTAGCATAATTAAAAGAAGTTTGGAAAGCTTCAAACATTGAATTTGCTTTCAACATAAGTTGCATCATTTCCATTAAATTTTGATGCAAAAATTTTAATTTTTCCTCAGTAATCTCACCCAAATCAACAAAATTGTTAGGATCAGAAAATGAAGGAGAAGAACAAGTATTTGAATTTCGGGGATTTTCCCAAGCCTTCGCATGAACGTTGAGACTTGGTTTTTTCCCATTTTTATTAGTTAAACCTGAAGAGGGAAATCCATTTTCAACCACCTCTGAGAACGATAAACAACGAGTTTGGGGCGCAGATTCAGCCCAGGTAACATTAAAATCACTTCGGGTATTACCCAGCCGTGATTCCAATGTAGGCCGAGGCTGACTGCGAACAGGCAGGTTGTTTGCCGGCCCGACGTGTGAAGACGAAAAAGAGGAAGGAGGAGAAGAAACTTTTCTGGAAACTTTGGGATTTTTCCTAGAAGCAATAATTTTTGCCCTGATGGGACATTCTAGCGAATTCGAGGAATGATTACCTGCGCAATTCGCACACTTGAAAAATTTTGTTTGTGGTTTATCACCACCAAAAAGGCATTTAGATTTTTCATGATCGAATGAGCCGCAAAGCATGCATCTGGCATTCATTCTACAATTTTTAGTGCCGTGACAAAAAGCTTGACAACGACGACATTGCGTAATATTTTGAAGGAAATTGGTTGAAGATTTTCGAAAAGGTTCGAATTTGACTCGACAATGAAACATAAAGCGGGCCATAGACTACACAAATGGCCTGTACAAATTCGATGATTCCAAGACGTTTGTTTGATCTATGCTCGCCCACACACTATACAAACATATTTCACGCGAACACAAATGATTGCTGGCGAAAACAGCAACAGCAACAAAAAAAACCATCTCCACCCCGGCTCGGAGAAAGTTTTGTACAAAATATTTCGATCCCGACCGATTTTACTCCAACCGTTTGGGCGCTCATTCAAGCAGTGCCATACACTATGCAAATCGTGCTCACAGCGACAAAATTTCATCGAATTTCATCGCATTTGTACAAATGTTGTGTAGTCTGTGGCCCGCTTAAGACGAGCCTTTTCAAGAATTTGCAAATTATTAACTTGATCCTTTTTAAAATGGATCAAATAAAGCTCAGGAGCAAAACCAACACTACTGATATTATTCGTGTTGGTTCTTTTCCTCATTTGAATTACTTGAATCGGAGAAAAACCTAACAAAGAATTTAATTCAGTTGTGATCTCATCCGGTGTCTGATCGCCGGTGAGACCACGAAGTACAACTTTAAAAGGACGATCACTTCTAGTATCGTACGTAAAAAATTGGTGTTTTTTATTATTCAAATAATTTAAAATTTTTTGAAAATCATTAAAAGATTCCGCCAAAATACGAGCAGTTCCCCTTCGACCGATCTGAAAAGAAATCTTCACATCCTTGACGGAAGTGACGATTTCTTTTCGAAAGGCATTGAAGTCAGGAATCGTGACCGTAATTGGTGGAACCTTTTCGTTTTTAAGAGTATAAGAAGAAGAAGGTTTCTTAGTACTCTTATCAGAATTAAATATGAATATTTCCTCATCACCGATGTTATGAAGGACATCAAATGAATTGGAAATTTCAACTTTTTTGGGCGATGGACCTGAATTAGTTTCGGCAATTCGCTTTCTACCGGCTCTACCGGCCGATGACTTCCCCATGCTGGAAAGAAAAGAGAAAAATATGAATAAAAGAAAATAAAAATAATTTTAGCACTGAAAAGTGCTGATTGAATAACAGGTAAGGGAAAAATAAATAATTTAAAAATGTTCCTGCAGGTACACAGCAACGATACGATGCTCCGGCGTACGTGTTGACGGCTCAACGGTACAGATGGAAGTGTGGCAAAAGGGTTGATTCACGAGTTTGGCCCGGGTTCAAAAGTCCTCCCAAGATCATCGAAAAGATAATGTCTGATCTAAGTAACGACAGCTACCCTATTGTCGAGTAAAATTTGTAGAAAAACTCAAACAAGTGTTCTGTGAAATGAGGGAAACGTGCGAATGGCTATCGTCGTCATTTGGACGAAAGTTCTTATACGAGATGATTGGAAAATTTTGCTGTTTACATAATTTTTTAATACTCTACTGGTGAAGCAAGTATACTGTACATCGCAACTGTTATTGTTTAAATGTTGGAAATGATTGTGTTTGTTGTTCTATGAATCATATTGAGTATGGATAAAACACTTCCATTCAAAGCCTACTGTCAATAGGTTTCTGTATTAGCATGGATGAAACTCGGTTTGTTGATTTTCCTTGGTGATCTTGTAAATAATCATCTGATACGTTCGTTTACATATTTTATTTTGTTTCATGTGAGCCATAAAGTCACGGAAACAGCTACACTTCAAACATCCTCCATACTGCGAGCGCACTTGGATTGATCATCCAAGGCCAATCAAATGGTTTAGCCCATGTAGCACCGTCGGCAACAAAGATACTAGTTGCCACAACGTCTTGAATGAAAATTGAACACTGTTTACATCACAGATTTGTTGACAACTTACCTGAGCAACATCAGGGATGACCAGTTGTTCAAAATTTGGTTTTTGGACAACACATTGCATCGTATCGCAGCTCACAGCATCGCTGGTATCGCATCGGCAGGGGCAGGTGTCCTAGAAGCTGAAAACGCACAGCAAACGTTCACCACTAGCAACTTCAGTTTCCGCTATGGATCGCACCGCAGCACTCCTCATCATTCCGAAAGCTGAAACTGTAGGTGATATGATCTCAAAGGAACATGGACACTGCTGGAAAATACTCACCTGAATAAGATCGCAGCTGATGCATGAAATCCGAAGATTTGTTCTCGACACCCACCCATAGCAATGTATTGCATCGTTGAATCGCACCGAAAGGCTGAAAACCGATGGAAACGTCATCTTTGGACACTTTTGTTAATTGGACAAATACTAACCTGATGAACAGCCAGAATGCAACCAGGAATGTCCTCCCTGACAATCGGGAGCAACACTCGTCCTTCAGCACGAACCAAAACCATTTTTTTTAAGCAGAATTCCGTAAGTTTTGATTAGCATCAACACCGAGTCCGTTCAGCAAATCGAAGTGAAAAGAAACACGAAATCCCAGACCAAAACAAATCTGGAGTTGGTAGTGAGAGAGAATATGTTCTCCATGGGCGCACGGGGATGGGATAAAAGGGGCTCATCACCCTTACATGATGTTAAAATTTGTTTTCAAAAATTATCAAATTTTGCATTGTATAAAGAAGAGTAATATTTTAACTAGATTGGCATATAACAAGTATTAAATGGGTTCATCACCCTCAATAGATGTCAGATTGATGTGGTGAAAATGCCGCATTTTAGTATTGTATAACGTAGCATATGAATTGAAATCGGTTGAATTGTTAAAATTGTACTAGTATGTAAGAAACTATGTTGAAATCCGGTGGTTTCAAGGGGGCCGGAATGTTTAGAAATGATAATGAGATTCCGTCATTTATAGAAGCCCCAAGTGAGACGTGCTAACGGTCATTGATTTGCTCAATTTTTGTCTCACTTATGTTACACCGTCTCTATGTTGTGAGAGTACCAGAGAGCCGAACTGGTAGAACTAAACAAACGGCAATAAAGAAATCAAGTTTGATTGCAACCACCACCAAGTAACGTCGCGAATTTCTGCTCGTCCGAAAACCCCAAATAAGGGAGAAAAAAGTTGTTCCCCCACGGTGGGAAAGTACTCCAAGTGTGAATTGGAGTGAAGTTTTGTGATTGATAAGCTAGTTTTTACAGTCCACTAGCAGTGTTATCGAACACCTTGCAATTTGTGCCTTGACTTTAGAAAGGAATTACGGCATCTATCGACAAAAAAAATTCCTGACATCTGTTACAATGATGAACATTGGTCTTGAAAATCATCAAACGAAAAATTTCCTTATTAATAATTTTTTCTGTTATTTTGAAAGATTTTAATAAACATGTCTAGGTAGGGCAAAACGCGCCATGTCCGTTTATCTTTAAGCATGTTTCATATTCGTTTAAATTTATATGCAGTTTCATCACAACAATTTTAAAGATATTTATAGGTTGTATTGGAAAACATAACTTGAATTTAAACGAATACATTTAAAATTCCTAAATTTAATATAGATTTAATTAACTATTCACAAGAATTTCAGTATATCTGGCAGCACTGCGCGTAGCAATACATTTTTCCATCTGTGAAGTAGAATAGAAGTGTTTTTACCTGGCAAACACTTTCGGAGGCATTTGGATCCATAAACACATATTAAACGTTAAACGGCGCGATTGGGTACACACATATGCGCATTATGCCCCTACCGAATCTGAAATCCAATTTTCAACCTACTCTTCAAACTACATTAAATTTGTGGCCTTTTTTTACCTTCTAAAGCTTAGTTCTTTTAGAAATGGGACAGTTACAAATGTTTGTATCTCAAAAACCATTCGTTCGATCTAAATACTTTCTTTGAAGGAAATGAAGTTAATCTTATGATAATTCATGAAAAAAATTGAAAAAAAATATTTATCGTTTTTTGTAAGAAAAAATTCAACTTTATTCTTGGTACCTCCCATCGACCGGCGCACACTTTTTTCAGCCATGATATTGATCAGTTTTTCAAACTTATTCTTCGTCTAATCTGTATTTTAGGTGGCTACATCCTCTTCCTTCAATTTATGCTACTTTTCGGTCCAATATTACTTTTTTTAAAGAATCTGAGGCCAATTTAGTGGATACAGCTGTTTCGAAATTGATAAAACTTGATTATTTTTGAGCTACTTTAAAGCGTTTTCAATGGAATTTCTGCTGGCAAAACCAGACAATAACGAAGGAAAACCATCATGAAATTGAAATTCATGTATAATCGGTTAGTATACATCGTAGGTTGCGAAGGGTATATACAAAATTACTCTTTTTAGGCTTTTAAAAATAGCGAAAATCGAAATTTTTGTTTTGGAAATTGTTGTTTTTTCCACAGGAGCAGAATTTTAGCAAATCATCAAATTTTATAAAAAACAACCAGCAAATATATAATTTAATATGCTAGGGACCTTGCCACGAGCAGACATGTTATAGGATTCAGACGCTGGAATTTGTTTGATATAGAATATTTCTTAAGTTTTGTCGTTCATCAGAAATCATTTGTCCCATAGTCTCGATACTGGATTTACAGCTTACGAGCTCTGGACCTAGAAAAAAATTGTTGTGTGAGGTTAGGTTTGAATGACTCTTCATCAGGCAACACTGTCAGTTTACCGGAGGATTTTTTTTTGGAAATTACAGCGATCTACACTTAGTTTTTCGCTAATTAATCATTAAAAATGCTGGTATGAGCATTGACTTCCCTGATGACCCTTAACCGTAGTTGCCGATCATGTGCTTCACTCTAATGCTTGATTTAAACTTTGTGGACACTTTTGACAGTGTTTGCATACTTTTACATCACTCACATACAGTAATTCCACAGACAAACAGACGGGACACTCTTTTTTCATTCTTCGCAAAACGTGAAACGAAAGCCAGAGTGGTAGGCAATGTCGCCACCAGGTAGCACTACTTTATCTATTTTTGAAATCATTATTTTCATCATGGTAGCCATTTGCTTTGTTTATCTTTTCGTGACAACCAGAAACCTTCCAAAATATAAAACAATTGGTCTAGAAACACTTGAAATGTAAGTTGACTCACTTTTTAATTATTTCAAATAATTTTTAACAGTTTTACAGTTTTAGTTTCAGGAATAACCTCCAGCTGATGATCAATACTCTCCAGTATCTTGATATAAGAGAAAATGCATTTAATTAGCTTATGTTGTGACAATTTTATCCTGGACCTATCGAAATGCAATAGTTTCCCAAAAAGACTAGTGGAATGCCAAGCCGAAATGGATAAGAAACAATATCTTAGGATTTTTTTCCTGGGTTGTATATATTCTACCTGTGCTGTTTGTACAAATTGTTTCATAGAAAACCACCCACTGAATTTAGGGAGGGAATATCCTTTACAGGAAAAAGGCATCAACCATCATGAACAGCTGTATAAGGTTTAAATGAGAACAGATAACAATAAAAAAAAATTTTGAAATGAATGATCATTTAATTTCTGAAATTAATCTATTTTGACCAGTTTCACATCCGAACCTCACATAACGTTTGAGACTTACGTTGCTCTTTCTCACTGTGATTTTTTGGGCTATAGATTATTGGGTGCAGCCAGAGGCCGAAACGCCGAGAAACTTTATAATTGATTAGACAACTTTCACCAAAATATATTTCTAATCAGACTCGTTAGTTTCTGTTGTGTACACAAGCTTCGATCCCGCCTTGGAAATGTTCTTACAGGATCACAGGAATTGCTGCTAGTCAACGGTTAAGTTTTTGTATTTTCCAAATTTTCTCCTGCAATATAAAATTTTAAGATAAATTATTTTAAATAAACTTACGAAGCATTGATGCAGTGACAATATAATCCGATTTCAGAAACTTAGCTTTAAGTGTCATCCTCTGTTTAGCTACTGTCGTTAAGTTTCAGGAATCTCTGTATTATTTCGGCCTCAACTAGGACACTTCCAAACTCCACAACACTCGTGAATGGCAATAGGTCCAAATTCAAACATTTTCTTCAAAACAGTTGGGTTAGATTTCTTGTTCCTTGATCTCCAATGATTAAAGCTGTCTGGGTCACGCTTAATACAAATAAATTGAGAAGCAAATCTTGGCACAAGTGCAAAAAATATTTGTTTACTGTTTTTGGTAACATCACAATATCATAGGCTACCTGGATCAGTTTCTATTATAAATAGTTGATTAGTAGGCAATACCGACACTAGATGGCAATGTAAACTCTTGCGAAAATTCTTACGAATTTTCTTCTGAGTGTCTCGTCTGTTTATCTGTGGTAATTCTTTGAATCATCGACGTTTTTGTCAGCTATGAATATGATACTGATGGATTTTGAATGAAACTGTGCAAAATTATTTTTTCCTTTTTCTCTTGCACCGTGAATATCTCAAATACGTGTGAATTGAAAATTTTGAAAAAAACAGATGGGATAGTACTTTTCACAGGCAGCAAAATGCTGTCAAAATTTTGAATGTCCGATCACTAGTAAACGAGTTATTAGCAAAAGAAAGTGTCCCATTTCTAAAAGAGAGTCCCCTTTAGTTATTCTAACTATCAAATTTAGACAAAAAATTAACCAAACTTCCAAACACAATCGAAAATTAAAGTTAATCTTTTCAAATGTATTCTAAAACAAGGCTTTCTTCTTAACGTGGGCATTATGCCCCCTCTTCCCCTAACCGGAATGTCTTTGTCGAGGATTTGAAGTGGGAGCAAAACCTGTCTAACTTGTCGGCAGAAAACCGACAAGTGACGAAGCAATGACGAGCAGAGCTAATCGTAGAAATCCACATCCACCAGTTTTTGTGTGGACTGAGGAAACCGCGAATTTGCGTGCCAGCTGCCTTCGCGCTAGACTAAACAAGCAGAGAGCACGAACTAAAATGGTGAGATGCCAATGACCGACCATGGGGCGATGCCAACAGGATAGTCATGGCAAAAAAACAAAAGCGGTAGCACACCACCTGAAATGTGCCCCAACAAACTGAGGGAAATAACGAGAGAGCTGTTTCCTCATCATATTATTAATAGCTGGCCGCAAGTCCCGTACGACTGGGATACGAGCGATGAGAAGTTAATATCGTTGGAGGAACTGCGGGACATCGCCAAATCCCTTCAGCTGGAAAAGGCTCCGGGTCCAGATGGTATCCCGATTATTGCAGTTAAGGCCGCGATTATGGAATTTCCCGAAATGTTCCGATCGTCACTGCAAATTTGTATAGAGGAAGGATGTTTCCAGATATTTGGAAATGGCAGAAGCTGGTTCTGCTGCCCAAACCAGGAAAGCCATTGGGAAAATCCCTTGGCATACAGGCCAATAGGCCCACTGGATACGGTTGGAAAGGTTCTAGAAAAGATGATCTTGAATCGTATCCAGATACACCGAGGGCGAAGGCGGATTGTCCAACAATAAATTCGGCTTTCGAAAAGGGCGATGCACAGTCGACGCCATTCGAACTGTCATCGAAACGGCTGGTAAAGCCAGACTCAAGAAGAGAAGAGGGAACCGTTTTTGTGCGGTAGTAACATTGGACATGCGCAACGCCTTCAATAATGTCCGCTGGGCAACGATTGCTTCTTCGCTTATAAAAATGAGGATACCGAAATATCTCTGCAAATTATTGGAAAGCTATTTCCGGAAACGCAAGCTACAATACATGACGAGCGAAGGATTTCAGGATATGGATGTTACAGCTGGAATACCGCAAGGGTCTAAACTGGGCCTGGTTCTGTGGAATATTACGTATGGTGAGGTGCTGACATTGAGCCTGCTAGAGGGAGTAAAGTTGGTCGGTTTCGCGGACGACGTCGTGCTACTAGCGACGGGTTACTCAACAGAAATCGTCCAGCTAAGAGCTTCAGAGGCTGTAGAAGCGGTAGAGAGCTGGATGCACTCCAAAAGTTTGCAATTGGCTCACCCCAAAACCGAGATAGTCCTGATATCAAACCTGATTTCACCACAAACAGGCAGGATGTGGATCATGCACTATCGAATCAAAGCGTGAGCTTAAATATTTGGGTGTGATGATTGACGACCGGCTCAGCTTTAAAAACCACGTTGAATATGTATGCAAGAAGGCGGCGTTGCTGTTGCCGCACTCACGAGGATAATGGCGAACAACTCGGGGGTCCGAAGTAGTCAGCGAGGGATAATTTCGAGTGTAGTTTCGCCAATCCTTCAATATGGAGGGGTGGCCTGGAAATTTGGTCTTTACATCCAGTGTAACCAGCAAAAGCTGAACAGTGTGCCAAGGCGAATGAATTTGTGGGTCATCAGTGCCTACTGCACCGTTTCGTCGGAGGCTGCATGCGTTGTAGTGGAAGTCACGCCCATCTCGGTTTTTCTGGTTGAGGACTCCTATTGCTACGAAAATAAGGGCACGCAAAACGTGAAAACACGAGCCAGAGATAGCTCCATAGCCAACTAGCAGCAGCTGTGGGACAGCTCAGAAAGAGGAAGGTGGACCCATCGTTTGATCTCAAACATCAAGAAGTGGATGGAGAGAAAGCATGGCGAAGTGAATTTCTACATGACGCAGTTCCTGACTGGTCATGGAAGCTTCATGAAGTATCACCACAGGTTCGGACATGCGGCCTCGCCAATCTGCCTTACATGCGGTGACGTGGACGAGAGACCCGAACACGTGGTATTCTATTGTCCAAGATTTGAAGAGGAACGTGCCAACATATTCGCCAGAAACGACAGCGGACAACATGTTGCAGAAGATGTGTGATGACATCAACACATGACAGCACAGCAGGCGCAGGCGCAGGCGGGGTGGAGGAGCTCTCATGGCTATTTCGAGAAAATTTAGCTCATCCATCGTTACAATTGGGAATGCCAGTAGCATCGAAAACTTGTGGGTGAAAGTGTCCTATGCACATCGTTCGGTTTTGATCGGATTATCGTATATTCCACCGGAAAAAGCCAGGATATCTCCGTTCTAGATCTTCATGTGAGTGCTCTATCGGAAGCTAGATTGCAACATCCTTCATGCGGTATAATTTTTATTGGCGATTTTAACCAACCTCAATTATTGTGGATCCCTGGTCAAGGTAACAACTTGTTGATCGATCCCTCGTCGGTGATAAGTACGGCAAGTGCCTCTCTAGTGGATGGAACTATTTTGAATGGAATGCATCAACGTAACGGTTTACGGAACTTTCATAATCGAACGCTGGATTTAGTCTTCACCGATAAATCTATCTTGATCAGCACCATCATCGAGGCCAATGAAGTTGTTGTTCCCATAGACGTGCATCATCCTCCGTTTGAATTCGACATTTCGTTCCCGAATCCTGTAGCTTTTATTGAGGACTTCGACTCGTCCGCTCGTGACTTCCGTCGTGCTGACTTTGAGGTATTGAACCGAGCGCTATCTGAAATTGACTGGACGAATCTTCAAAGATGTGCTGATGTAGATATGGCTGTGAGTACATTCTGCTCCATTTTGAGTGAAGTTTTCGATAATTCTGTACCACTGGTAAGACCTCCTCTCCGACCTCCTTGGACAAATAGTCGCCTAAAACACCTAAAACAGATTCGATCGAAATGGCTACGACTGTTTAGTAGCTCCCGCTGCCCGTTTTTAAAAACAAAATTGAATGATGCTACCAGAAGATATCGCATCTACAATCGCCTCTGCTATCGTCGCTATTTAGATCGCACACAATCTGACCTTCGCCGTAATCCAAAAACGTTCTGGAAGTTCGTTAACACCAAAAGGAAGGAGTCTGGTGTACCTGCGGTGCTTCATTTGAACGACAGAACCGCCGAATCTTCTGCCGAGAAATGTAACCTCTTTGCCAATCACTTTTCCAGTGTTTTCCCAATCCAATCGTTAAGTACAGATCAAATCAATGCAGCGGTAACATTATTACCCAGAGATGTGTTAGACCTTGACATCTTCGCTATTACCGAAGAAATGGTTCTTGATGCTATCAATAATTTGAAGTTTTCTACCTCAACCGGTAAAGATGGCATACCTTCGTGCGTTTTAAAAAGATGTAGCGCCGTACTGGTAAAGCCACTCACTCACATATTCAACCTGTCCTTCGAACAACAAAAATTTCCTGCCAGCTGGAAGAGATCATTCATGAGCCCTATCTTTAAAAAAGGTGACAAACAGGACGTGCGTAATTACCGAGGTGTCACGTCGCTAGCTGCCTGCTCAAAGATTTTGGAGAGGATCGTCAACGATGCAATGTTTTCTTCGTGCCGGAGTTGGATTTCTGAAAATCAGCATGGATTTTTTTCCCAAAAGATCAGTAACCTCAAATCTGGCAGTTTTCACATCATTCTGTTTATCCAATATCGATGGCGGCAAGCAAATTAATGCCATATATACTGACATTACTGCCGCGTTTGATTCAGTCAATCACGAAATTTTGCTTAAGAAGCTACAACATTTAGGATTTTCCGAAAGACTGTGTGTATGGATTAGGAGCTACCTAACAAACCGTCGTTTAGCTGTCAGAATTGGCTCTGTTGAATCAATCGACTTCATTCCAACTTCAGGGGTACCACAAGGCAGTAATTTGGGCCCATTACTGTTCACGCTGTTCTGCAATGATATTAACATGCTTCTTGTTGGATGTGGAGTACTCCTGTATGCGGATGATCTGAAAATATTTCTGACCATAAACAGCCTAACTGATTGCCACGAATTACAACAATACCTCGATACAGTAGTGAACTGGTGTGCAGTCAACCTTCTAGTTTTGAGTGTTGCTAAGTGTTGTATCATAACATTTGGACGCAGGAAACAACCTTTCGTGCACGATTATAATATTCTGGGCGAACAATTGCATCGTGTAGACCAAATTAAAGATCTTGGTGTTATTCTAGACAGTCATATGACTTTCAAGCACCACTACTCTGCAACTATCGAGAAAGCTAACCTGATGCTGGGATTTATCTTACGTTTGAGCAAAGAATTCACTGATCCTGTCTGCCTGCGAGCTCTATACTGCTGTTTGGTTCGTTCAACATTAGAATCTGCAAGCCTAGTGTGGTGGCCATTTGAAGCTGTGTGGATTGCGCGTTTCGAAGCAATTCAAAGAAGATTCGTACGATACGCTCTTCGGGAATTGCCTTGGGAGAACCCTCTTAACCTGCCACCGTATGCTCAGCGTTGTGCCCTACTGGGACTTCACACACTCTCGGATCGTCATGCCATCGGCCAGTCACTGTTCGTGGCGAAGGTTTTACGAAATGAAATCGATTGTTCATGGCTTCTTTCTCGATGTAATATCTATGCCCCTGAAAGAGCTCTGCGAAATCGTGACTGGCTTTCACTAGAATCAAGAAGCACTCGGTATGGTAGTAACGACCCTTTACGTTCCGCAAAAATAAGCTTTCTACGTTTTTATACGCTTTTTGACTTCAATGTATGTACAACAACCTTTAAACGACGGATTGAATCTTATTTAAGTGACGAATTGAGAAATAATAATTAGAATCATCATCGTTCGTGCAATGTAACTTTTATGTAACCTTGTATTAAGTATATCATTAAGACAACTATGTCAGATGGTTTATAAAACAATAAAACAATAAAACAAAACAATAAAACAATGACAGGCAGTCAGTGATGGACTCGTCCGGATAATGACTGCTTTGCAAAAGAGTTGGAGACTGATGCAAATTGCGATTGACGTAGGATAACGTAAGTTAACTTTACTAAGCTAAAAGAGTCCGAAGCTATCAAATGAACTACGCAAAACAATCAGCGTAGCCGATGGAACCACAACGTGAAGATTATCTTGGGCGGCAGGGTGATATTTAATTTAAATATGAACTTTTTGGCGAGTGTTGTATAAGTAGCGCGTATGCGTGAATTAGACACCCCCTTCCGAAGTATTGCCTTAGGGAGGTACCGTTTTGGGAAATTGTGTCAGGCCCCAGGTGGATTTTAGGGCGTATGTATATACGGATGCATCGGACAAGCAGACAGACAAAAATCAATTTTTATAATAATAAAGATGTCATAAAGCTTAGTTCTTTTAGAAATGGGACACTTTCATTTGCTAATAGCTCGTTAACTGGTTATTGGATATTAAAAATTTGAACAGCATTTTGTTGCCTGTAAAAAGTACTATTCGACCTATTTTTTTCAAAATTTAAAAGTTACGCGTTTTTGAGATATGTACGATGCTTGAGAAAAAGAAAAAAAAAATTTTGCACAGATTCCTTTAAAATTCGTCATTATCAAATTGATAGCTGAAAAAACCGTTGATTATTCAAAGAATTACTGAGTTTATGTGGTGGATAAGTATGCAAACACTGTCAATAATGTCCACAAAGTTCAAATCAAGCATTGGAGTGAAGCAGATGATCGGCAACAACGGTTAAGGATCATCAAGGAATGCAAGTCTCATACCAGCATTTTTAATTTTCAATAAACGAAAAGCTAAGGGTAGATCGCTGAAATGTCCAAAACAATTTTCTCCGATAAGCTGAAAGTGTTGCCTAGTGATGACTCATTGAAATCCAACCTCAAACAGCCATTTTTTGATAGTTCCAAAGCTCTTAAGCTGTAAAACCGGTACCGAAAAAAAAACGTTCAAAAATGTGATAAAAAATAACCAAATTTGTTCATTTCGAAACAACTGTATCCACTAAAATGCTTCCAGTTTCCAGTTTCCAGAGAAGTATTGGACCAAAAAGTATCAGAAATTGAAGAAGGAAGGTGAAGCCACCTAAAATATAGATTTTACAAAGTATAAGTTGGAGAAACTGATCAATACCATGACAGAAAAAAGTGTGCGCCGGCCAATGGGAGACACCAAGAATAAAGTAGAAATTTCTTTTACAAAAAACGGTAAATATTTTTTTTCAAATTTTTTCATGAAATATCATAACATTGCCTACTTTTCCTTCATAGAAAGTATTTCGTTCAAACGAATGGTTTTTGAGATACAGGCATTTGTAACTGTCCCATTTCTAAAAGAACTAAGCTTTAATAAGATGAGAGATATAATAGGTGATAGTTATATCAGCAAAGTAAATTCTCAGTTTTTTTCCATTTTCAAAGATTTTACCATCTGCTAGATGTATACAATGTTGGGCCTTGGGTTCCCTTATTGAATATTTGAAGCATTCAAAAAGTTTCAAACGTTCTGCATTACTACTACCTAAAATTAAAAAAAAAATTTCATCGATAAGGATTCCTTCGCAGTAGATGGTTATGTCATGATCTTCATGATGAAAGCTTCATTTTCAATTCCCGGGAAATGGATCGTCAAGTTTCCCGATTCCAGAGAACGCTAAAATGGCCAGAAGATGGACACTCTTATAGAAACCCAACTGCTGCTGCAATAACGATTCGAACCTGTGGCGAAAATTCACACCGTTCCCATTCCTCAGTCTAAATTACAAACGGTCCATTCACTTATTATCACAGACATCAAAAGGGACTGCCGAAGGAAGAGCTTTTTCATCTGTTTGTTCAGGATTTTCTAAAGATTGATCACTTGGCGGAACACATTCCCCACTTTTTGGGCAGAACATAGATCTCCGGCAACGGGGAACATAAGAACACCGGAAGGTTTTCTTTCGGTCGGTTCCCGAAGTTAAGGCAAACAAATTAATGTAACTCTTGGGAGGAACGAGCTTTCCCACAACTCCCATTGGCCGTCGTCGCCATTATTCGGTGGTTAAGGAAGTTTCTTCGGTGCCAAAAGGTGAATCCCTACCTGAGAATATATTCCGGGGAGTGTTATGGTGATTCTGTAGAAAGTCCACCCGTTTTGGTGATGAGAAAGGGGGAGGAGAGCGACGTTGTTTATCATCGTGGGAATTAGCATATTGTTTTGCGGTTTAATCAACGGAACACGTGTTGCTAATGGGGATAAGCACACCGGGAGAGCAAGCACAGAAGATGAGGGTGTTGCCCAGGCCAACCCAGCCACTCAATGATTGGCCCAAACCTTCAAGTTGCCCTGCTGGGATCTAACTGCTTCGATAAAGTTCTTCTCCCACTAATGAAGGTTCCAGACACCTGTTAGTAGTAAATTGTCACTCTGACCTGAATAAACACTGGATTGTAATTAGAATCGAGCGAACAAGGTTTTGCGGACCCGTTTTCACGGTGGTTTATATTGATAGTAAACATGCTTTCGATGTTTGCTGATGGGAGTTTCGAGCTACCGATGGAGCAAACTTGAATTTTAGATGCAATCTATTTGGCCAAGTTTTTCACCTGACATCGGTGTGGAAACATCTTTTGGTGGAATCTTTCTCACCTGATAATTACGATTACAAAGATCTACATAAAAGTCTCTCTTGAGGTCAAGAAAAAAGAATAGGGTCACTCCAGTGGTTATATGATCAGCGTTATAGCTGCTTAAAAAGAATGTTGTGTATTTAATTATTCAGAAAATAACGTAGATTTTGACGTAAAATTTTAGAATCTCTGGAAAGATTTGATATTACTGCGGATTTTGTTTTTGGAGTATCCGGGTTATAGACACGAAATTACCCGAAATCAAATTAGTATTGACCTTTTTTGCGCCGTCACCTTTTCGCGGTGATCGGAAAAATTTTGACTTCTAGGAATTCCAGCAACAGTTAATAAGCTAAGTCTGTTTATGTTCCAGTGTTTGAGATCGATTTTTCCCAAAAAGGAAGCTTCTTTGATGAGAACCATTTACAAAAAAGAAACGGTTTGGATTTCATCGTTCCGAAAAATTGACCCATCCGCGAAAAAGGGCTGATAATCTTAAGTATCGCCATTCCGAATTTCGATTCGCTAATTGCTAATTAGACCATTGGCATTTTCCGGCTCGGCTGCCAGAACGATGATCTTTGAGGAAAGCATCAAATTAGGTGAAGAGAAGAAAAAGTTCGAATTGCATGCTACCCGGAAACAGTCGTCGTCGTCGAGAATGAAATTTTCTTCTATCGAAAGTTTTTTTCCAGTTTCTCTGTTGCGTGACTTCCATTTTCGATTGGCTGCGAAAAAGGGATGATTGGAGCAAAGCTTGGCCATAGAAATTCAAATGAAATAATAATAACCATCACCATAATCGCGCGAGCATAATAACATCAAATGAAATGGAATTTAATATAGGAAAATTGGCTGCTTTCCCAGGGACTTTAGGCAGCATGAACAAGGCCTATGGCCGAAGAAATGCGAAAACCCGTCTCGGTTGACTTCATGCGCAAATTTGGTATGGGAAAATAATATTATTCTCATAGTCATGCGATTCATTTTTCGTTGCTTTTTATTTCAGCCAAGCCCATCATCTGGCGAACTTAAATGGGAAGAAGCGCCAACCAAAGATAGCAACCGAAAAAAAAAGAATGAAAAAGAAATAACAGACAGTTCAAACGATCGTGTATGGTGGTGGGTGATTGCGGGAGCTTTATTTTATTTACGAATTATTTTCTTCCGCTTGGTTCCTCTCTCATGCCATCGGGGAAGCTTGGGATTTTCATATGCTGGGAAAGCTTTTCGGCAAGATATCGCCAATTGATGTGTTGCCGCCGTATGAGAATCATATTCGAATCAGACTTGTTGATGACTTGCTGTCTTTTAATAATGTTTCAATAAGATAGTTCAATTGAGCGTAACTAAATGATTAATGATAGACATATCACAATTAAAACAGTTCAGCCTTATTAAGGATTGGAAAAAACACTTGTTTATATCTTACAAAATCATAGATAATATTGCCACAATTTTTTCAACACGTGTCCGGGCCGGACAAACCAGGCAATTTTATTTAAAAATCTGGCAAAATCCAGGCATTTGATTTAAAAAATGACCATCATAAATCCGGGAAAATTATTCTTGAACCCAGGAATTATAAAAAAAACAAGAAAAAAATGAGTTTTTTTTATCAAAACTCATCGACGGGTTTTAAATTATATTTCAGGCTTCCAAAAACCTTTTATGATTATTTTTATAAAAATAACTAGCAGACCCGGTAAACTTCGTCTTACCATGTTCAACTTGGCGTCAATTTTCTATTTTTCCTAGTTTTCTTTACATTTCCCTTCTTCCTCTTTACTCGAATCGTCCTATCTCGAATAGTTCTATCAAAATTAACCTAAGAATTTTAACTCAACGGGTCTTTCAAAATTCAATTTTTTTAACTTGTTCCATAAATAACTGTATGTTGATAATATGTTTCATTTGCTGTATTCCATTTAGTAGATTTATTCCGTTTTGTTCGAATTCACATTAAGGTTTAAACCGAAATAAAAAGTTTCTCATTTATTGGAATATATTGCTTATGAATCTTTTTTTAAAATAGAATTTTGAATATCGGGACAATTTTTGGAGTATTTGCCGGATATTTTGCCTAACGCAGCGCTTTCAGCTCCTAATTAGCTTTGGATGGTGCATTTTTTAGAGCTGAAGAAATGAAACACATAAGAAAAGATTTTTTACTTACCATTTTGAAACAGCTTCTTATTCACCATCCTCATGCTTCGAAGCAGTTTGAATTAAAATCCATATTTTCACCAAAATCATTTCCAAAAAGTATCGCCTGATACTTTAGTTATAGACTTTACACATTACAACTTAAAATGTTCCCAAACAGCACTTGTCATGGCATTAAATCTGATGATTTTGTCCACTGCAAATTACTTTTTTTTTTTATTCAAGCAAGAAATGCAAAATAATTCATTTGAACTTTAACCCAATGAATCACAGAACATATGTTTAGATATATTCTCCCATTGTTTTAAAGATTCTTATGAAGCATTGGGATGTTCTGATTTCAAAATTTCCTGAACATTGTTGGTGGTGATCTGTGATTTCATTTAGGATTATGTAATATTTTTAAGATTTAATAACATTTAATTGAAAAGCAGATTTTTTTTTAAATTTAATTGATCGAAATTAAATAATCTGTTCAGGCTTCGATGGTTTCGTGAGTTCATTTCAAAAATGAAACATAGGGGCAAATGCAAACGAACATCACCACAGTTCAACTTTCATATTTTCTGAGAAAAATAATATTTTCAAAAAAAAAAAGTTAGTTATGTTGACGAAAAGAAATATCGAAGTATACATTTGTCCCATTTATAGAGGCAAGTGAAAACACATAGGTCTTTTTCAGATGCACAGTGAAAAGACTTTAAAATAAATTCAAAATTTGTTCTTGTTTGTCTGTTTTATCAACTTTCATTGATATATCCTAAGTTTTTCTCCGGAATAAATTAATGCTTGGTACTTCAATTTCACTGAATGCTGTTCAACCAAAAGACCTTGATTTACAAAGACCTTTATAATAATATTGAATATCCGCTTCGGCTTCAACACCCGGATATCCTTTTTGCCATTTTGGAGATAAAATTCTTGAATTGTAGATGTTTCATTCCTAAATGGCGCGTTTTCACTTATTCCACCTAAGAAATTACAGTAATTTATATTACTTTTAACGCTTTCAGGTCATATTAAAAGTTCATCATATTGCCCCTGGAATAAATATCAATCACAAAAAAACTTTTCAACAAAAAAGTGAATCAAAAGTCTCTTCTATGTAGTTAAAATATGTTAAACAAAAACATACTTTTCATGTTAAGTTTGTACTTGAATTGTGTGTAAATAAACTGTAAACGTGTAAACAGTTTTTTGATGAATGATTGAAAAAAAAAGAGTTGAGTTTATTTAATCAGATAGTTTTTTTGGGCCCAACAATTTTAGATGAAGAAGTAATGTATACATTTTTTTGTAAAAGTTAAAAGTTTGCACTTGCTCTAGTTTACTTTCTTTATTGAAAATTCTTCCGGAAAATGCATATCCTCACTTTTTGTTACTGAAAAGAACATGATTTTATTGATCACTTCAACTTACGTTTGCAAAAAATCAAACAGTTCATTCGGCCTTTAAAAACTTCAATCCTATCTAATCTATTTCAAAGAACAGACTCTCGTTCAGTTAATTATCCAGCGTTCTAGCTTTTCAAACGTCTTCAAAGTGTCATTATTTCATATTTAGCATTATCAAATGAATATTTTTTGGACAACTATTTACTATTAAAATTAACACGAATAAAAAATGGTTTTAATATTTGGAATCGTTTATATTGTTTTGATCCGATCGATAAAATATCAATCCGTGTCACATCTAGGCGTTATATATTACCATGTGCTGTGTACAAATAAGCAAGAAAAAAAAACACATCTAGGTTGCATATCGCCCCCACGTGCATAAGAAATATAGGTACTTGGTTGAGAAATAGGCGCCTAATTTTTATATTTTTCCAGCGATCAATGAACAGAATGCTTTGGTTACTATTATCTTGCAACGACGTTTGCTAGCGACGCCTCGCCCATGGAGACGAAAAACAAACCCCTCGAAGAAAAGAAAATCTCTAAAAATGGATGCCTGACTTTTCAATTTAAGATTTTGGCAAAACAAATACCTATTATATGTTTTATTCGATCAGCAAAATGTCAACCTGAGTCACATCTAGGCGTCATTCATTACCATGTGCTGTAGAAGTGAGCTAGGAATCAAGAACAAAAAAAATCACATCAAGGCATCATGTCGCCACCACTTGCATTGAAAATATGCTTGGTTGAGAAATACGCGCCAAAATATTCTCACTGATCAGTATGCTATGCCATGGTTACTATCTTCTAACGATGTCAGGTCGCGACGCCTCGACCTTGGAGACGAAAAACAAACCGCCCAAAGGAAAAAAAAATCTCGAAAAAATGGAAACCATGACTTTCATTTCATTCAAAAAACTACAAATTTGATAATTACGGACAATTGATACGACTTTGTGTTGTTTTTATACGATATAAACCGATTCGCATGGCTACAGAATATTCTAAAAATAATTTCATTCGAATCGTTTGGGTCGTTTCGGAGGAGTAGTACTACAAACACCGTTACAAGAGAATTTTATATAATAGACTAGCAGACCCGGTAAACTTCGTCTAACCATGTTCGAATTGGCGTCCATTTTCTATTTTTCCTAGTTTTCTTTACATTTCCCTTCTTTCCCTTTACTCGAATCGTCCCGCTCAATTCTATCAAAATTAAACCAAAGAATTTAAACTCAACGGGTCTTTTAAAATCCAATTTTAATAACTTGTTCAAGAAAAAACTGTATGTTGATAATATGTATGTTTCATTTGCTGTATTCCATTCAGTAGATTTATTCCGTTTTGTTATATTGTTTTTAATATCGGGATAATTTTTGGAGTATTTGCCGAATATTAGCCGAATTAGCTTCGGATGGAGTATTTTTTTAAAGCTGAAGAAATAAAAAACATAAGAAAAGATTTTTGACTAACTATTTTCAAATAGTTTTTTATTCACCACCCTCATCCTTCGAAGCAGTTTGAATTAAAATCCATATTTTCACCAAAATCATTTCCAAAAAGATTCGCCTGATACTTAAGTTATAGACTTTAAACATTTTAGCTTAAAGTGTTCCCAAACAGCACTTGTCATGGTATTAAATCTGGCGATTTTGTGTATTGCAAATTCCATTTTTTTTATTCAAGCAAAAAATGCAATTTAATACCTTTGAACTTTAACCCAAGGATCAATGAAACGATTGGTTTTGAAAAGATATATTCACCTATTATTTTAGAGATTTTAATTGAAGCAGTTCTGATTTCAAAATTTCCTGAACATTGATGGTGGTGATCTGCGATTTCATTTAGGATTATGTTATATTTTTTAAGATTTAATAACATTTAATTGAAAAGCAGATTTTCTTAAATTTAATATATCGAAAAGAAATAACCTGTTCAGGCTTCGATGGTTTCATGAGTTCATTTTGTTTCCTGGAAATTATCATATAAACAAAACCTTAATAAAAAATATGTGTCTTTTTTACTGTACATCTTAATTTTCAAAAATGAAACACCGGTCAAATCCTAACGAATATCACCACAGTTCAACTTTCATATTCTCTGAAAAAAGTAATATTTCAAAAAAAAAAATAGTTATGTTGACAAAAAAAAATATCGAAGTATACATTTGTCCCATTTATTGGGGCAAATGAAAACACATAGGTCTTTTTCAGATGCGTCAGTGAAAAGACTTTAAAATGAATTTAATACTTGTTCTTGTTTGTCTGTCTTATCAACTTTCATTGCTATATCCTAAGTTAATGCTGGGTACTTCAATTTCACTCAACAGTTTTTTGGTGAATGATTTTATAAAAAGAGCAAGTTTATTTAATCAAATTTTTTTTTCGGCCCAACATTTTTTGGATGAAGAAATTAGATATACATTTTTAATTAAAGTTGAAAGTTTGTACTTGCTCTAGTGTACTTTCTTAATTGAAAATTCTTCCGGAAAATGCATATCCTCACTTTTTGTTATTAAAAAGTAGATTATTTTATTGATAACTTCAATTTACGTTTGCAAAAAATCAAATAGTTCATTCGGCCTTTTAAAACTTCAATCCTATCTTATCTATTTCAAAGAACAGACTCTTGTAAACAAAATAGAATAGAATAGACTCTTGTTCAGTTAATGTGTCTAGCTTCTAGGTGTATTGGATTATACGAAATTGAATGTAAAGCTTCCCAATTTCTTATTTTCAAACATCCGCAAAGTGTCATAACATTATTTCATATTTATCTTTACCAAATTCATATTTTTTGGACAACAATTTACTACTTAAATTAACACGAATGAAAAATGGTTTTAGAATTTGAAATCGTTTATATGGTTTTGATTCGATCGATAAAATATCATTTCGTTTCACATCTAGGCGTTTTATTACCATGTGCTGTGTACAAATAAGCAAGAAAAAAACACATCTAGATTGCATATCGCCCCACGTGCATAAGAAATATACCTAGGTACTTGGTTGAGAAATAGGCGCCTAATTTTTAAATTTTTCCAGCAATCAATGAATAGTATGCTTTGGTTACTATTATCTTGCAACGACGTTTGCTAGCGACGCCTCTCCCATGGAGACGAAAAACAAACCCTTCAAAGAAAAAGAAATCTCTAAAAATGGATTCAATTTAAGATTTTGGCAAAACAAATATTATATGTTTTATTCGATCAGCAAAATGTCAACCTGAGTCACATCTAGGTGTCATTCATAACCATGTGCTGTAGAAATGAGCTAGGAATCAAGAACAAAAAAATCACATCAAGGCTTCATATCGCCACCACTTGCATTGAAAATATGCTTGGTTGAGAAATACGCGCCAAAATATTCTCACTGATCAGTATGCTATGCCATGGTTACTATATTCTAACGACGTCTGCTCGCGACGCCTCGACCTTGGAGACGAAAAACAAACCGCCCAAAGGAAAAAAAAATCTCGAAAAAATGGAAGCCATGACTTTTATTTCATTCAAAAAACTACAAATTTAATTATTACGGACAATCGATGCGACTTTGTGTTGTTTTTATTCGATATAAACCGATTCGCATGGCTACAGAATATTCTAAAAATAATTTCATTCGAATCGTTTCGGTAATTTCGGAGGAGTAGTACTACAAACACCGTTACAAGAGAATTTTATATAATAGATTTCGTTTTGGGGGCTTTCGTCGTTGTTCGTTTTTTGTTTGCTTGCCAAATAAAGTAAAAAATTCCTGACAATTTTTCCGGGAATTTTTCAATGAAATCCGGGCAACCGGGTCAGGCTGGACTGTTCCCAAAATTTGTTTGAAATATCCGGAAAACCCGGATAAAACCAGGCAACTTGGCAACCTTTATAATACAACTTTCTTTTTGATTCTTATTTAAAACTTCAGATTTCTGAACATTCACTACGATTGATGAAAAAGTAACAAATATTGATAATTTTATTTATTTTTTCTTAATGTGACCACGTCAAATAACGGTTTTTCAACTTAAAATGACAATTTCGCATTTTTTTTTAGAAAGTTGTACTACAGGACTGTTTTATTTTCAATGTGCAAGTTTTTTCTCAAAGTTATAATTTTTCTAATATTTGTTGTTTTCGAATAACGCATATGGTATACCTTTTCGTACCGGGAGCGGTCAAATGACGACAAACAGTTTTTTCGCTTAAAATCTCTTGTTTCTGGACCGATTTCTATAAAATTTATAGTTTTCAAAAGCTAATATATTTATCATCTTTTTCTCAAACATTGTCTTGGCAATGCACAGTGATGCCGAACATCAAATAACTGTACCAAACTAATAGCATCCAGGAATGAGGTGGTAGACATCTGGTCTCTTCGACAACATTTTTCAGTTTTAGAAAAAGTAGGTATTTTTGTTTGAAATTTGTTGTCGAGGAGTCCACCAATAGCGAGTTAAAAATGCTAACTATTTATTTATTCGAATTAAGGCTTCGATGCCTTCGACAAAGTTGTTTATCTGGTCATACATAATACATTATTTTGTGGAATACGTCAAAGTCGTTTTACATCACTCTCAGAAATTACAGTTAAAGTTAAAAAAAATACCTTGAAAAATAGTTTTTCATATCTGGAACGTTGTAGATTGGATAAATGGTTCGCCGTCTTTGGAACAAAGTTGGGAAACCCCATGATCTACCTTTTATTCATACATTATGATGATTTTAGAAGTCGCTGAAGATTTGTAGAAAGCATTTAGTGTATTTTTGAGTGTTTTTCAAAGACTCGTACATCAAAAAGTAATTTTTTCCCAGATGGTATTTTGTGTGATTATTTTTGATGATAAATGAAACCTTTTTCATCTGAAACTAGCGTGGAAATCGATGGAACTAGCAGAGTTTTGAATGTTTGACAATACTCGTTATTTTATAATGTATATAATTTGCACTTTTCGATGACGAATCTATAAAAATCACTTAAAAATACACTTAATGCTTTCTAAATACACGGCTTCATCAATGTCTAAAATCAAGATTATGTATGGAGAAACTTTAGATCTTGGCTTTTCCCAACTATGTTCCGAAGACGGCGAATTATTTATCAAATCAACAACGTCCCAGATATGAAAAACTGTTTTTTCAAGGTACTTTTATTAACTTTTACTATAGTTTCTGAGGGCTATGTAAAACACCTTTGACAGATTCATAAGTTTATGTATTTTCATCAGATAAACAACTTTGTCGAAGACATCAAAGCCTCAATTTAAATAACAAAATAGTTTGCATTTTTAACTTGCTATTGGTGGAAACTTCGACAATAAATTTCATACAAGAATATAGATACAAAGTGTCGTGAGTTTACTGTGAATCTTTGGAGCAAGGTTTCCGAAAAAAAATTCTGTGTTTTTTCGAAAGAAAATTCTGATTATCTGTGATTTTTCCCAAATATTCTGTGATGGCTTTCTCTGGTGAAAAAAGCATTAAATCCATTAAAAAGTTATGAAAAATTGGGTATTTTTTACACTTAACTTGAAGAATGCCAATTAGAACCAATTTAAACTAACAATCCAATCATGATTTTCCAATACCTGGCAAGAAATCCAGAACGAATGAAGACAAAAAATTATTATTTTGAAAAAAAACGTACAAAATTTTAGACAAATCTGTGAAAATCTAAGTATTTCCAAAATTTTGTGTTCTGTGATGCAGATTCTGTGATTAAAATTTGGTCAACATTATGTGAAATTATAGATTTTTATGAGATTTCGGCAACCTTGCTTTGAAGTTCATTGGTATATCTTTTTTAAATTGCGTATACTTATACCATCCAGCAAGGCTGTAATAAAGAGGGAGCGAGGAATATAAAATATAAAACATTACTTTAATCGTACTGCTTAAAGTTCTAGAAAACTTGGAAAAAAATGAAAATAAGAATAAAAATGTTTAATGTTACAATTAGTTTCACTCTTATACAAGTTAAGGAGGCCTCTAGAGTAAGCATTACAAAATGTTGCCGAAATTTTTGGCTCAAAAAATAAGTACAAATTTTTACAATGCCTGGCAATATCTAGGCATTTGATTTCGAATTTTTCAAAATATAATCCAGGCAAATTTAAGCAGAATTTGGTGACTAAAACCACCAAAAATTTTCATTCATCTGCTTTCAAATCTTTTTTGAAGCTCCACAAAAAATTGGGTAAAACAATCATAGAAAAATTGAGCCTTATTTAGACCTTAGTGTGCTTTATTTGTCCACTTTATTTTGATAATTCAGGATGTCCAAATGAATCTGGATAAATTGGAATGCAAATAATATATCACTTTATTTTATTTATTTAATTAAGGAATTTCTCCTGGAGTTTCCTGCGGATCAAGCATTTTCTTCTGATAAGAGAGTATTTTTTCCTCAATTAACAGAAAATTTACGACTTTTACGAGAGATGGATTCACTTTTTCTTAAATTTGTCAAAATAAAAAAATCCAGAAAGTATCAATTTAGAAAAATCATTTAAAATCTTTTCGAATTGTTAAGTAATATTCTCTGGCTATGTTGAGAATAAAAATTTCAAAACCAGGGAATCTGGAATGCTCACTTTATAAGCATAAGTATGAATATGAAAGACAATTAAATAATGTTAAGGCTATGATCATTTGGTATCCAGGCAGTTACAAATGAGTGTATTTTAAAAACTATTCATTTGATCGAAAAACTTTCTATGGAGGAAATGAAGGTGTTTATATGAAATTTAATATGAAAATATAAAAAAAATCATTTGTCAATAATTTCAGAAAATTCTCTTACTTTTTCATAAAATCTTTTTTTTTATCTTTGCACACTTTTTTGAGTCATGTATTGATTTATTATTTTTACCACAGAAGCAAAACCTTTGCAAAGCCATGGTATTTTACACAAACTCATCGGAAAAAGCAATTGGAATCTGGTTAGAACCTTTTCATGAGTAGGGATCTCGAAGAATTTGATCTCTTAAATCCGGTTTTAACATAAATTTCTTCGTCCATCAGGACACATCTGTCACATTGCGTAAAAACCGATTGCACAGATTGCGATCTAAGAAACTGCTCACTATTAGTTTTTACTTGGTGTCTACTAGTCAGACAACACTTTTTGACTGACGGAAATGGATTAAATGCATTATTTAAGGGGTCTGCATTCAGTTATCCCCAATAACCATAGACTTTTTACCATATTTAAGTCAAGGGTTCCATTCCGATGCTTGATTTGAACTTCGTGTGGATTCTAGAGTGGTTCCTTATACTTCTTAACCACTCGGACCAAAAAAGAATCAGGAAAAAATCAACAGTTTATGAGTTTTCAAGTCGACAATGAAGAATTTTCAAAGCGCAAAATGAGCAAAAGACGCAAATTTGTGCAAAATTATTTTTACCATGTCTTTTTACATCGTAAATATCTCAAACACACGTTGATTTAAAAATCTGGCAAAAAAGACAAGATAGTCCTTTTCATAACCAACACAATTTCTGCTAAAGTTTTTCATAAACAAACTCTAGTTATGTAGCTATCACCGAAATTAAGTACTCGGATACTAAATGATCATAGCTTTAATTTTTCGAATATTATTTTTAAAATTTGCGTTGATTTACACACTCGAAACCCATTTTCTTTTTTCAAAAAGGTTACTGTTGATTTACTAAATAGAATCATTCGGCAAAACTGAATTTCACTTTTGAATTTTCATTCCAATTTGGATCTAAGATTTTAAATTCTTATTAAATATTTTCCTACTGAAGACGCCCAAATTTCTTACTTTTAATTCTAATGTTTTTTTTTGAAATTATCCTCTACTGAAGGAAATACCTTGAATTAAGCACATCATTCTTAAAATGAGCATTTTAAATTATTGTAATTGAAAAAAACGCTCTCATAGTTCAATTGCGAATTTCATGGATCGATTCTCTAAACATGAATATTTCTATAATGTCAATCTCATCTTATTCCAGATTTATGATTTTGTGTCTTTAAAATTTATTTCGTAGGAAACTTTTATCACGTTTAGATTTTTTTTTAAAGCATCCTTTTTATAACATTTTTGTAAATAAATAAATAGTTTTAAATTTTTATTATTAATCCTCATTACATTTCAAGCATTTTAACACATTACGTGAACACAATTTTTTTTTGTGTTTTTTGAATATGAAAGTTAAATAAACTTTTGATTTTGAATTACAAATTTTTCAATTCCAGCTTTTCTCTGGTTGTTACTTTGATTCAAAATTTTGTATTTGAGATTCATTCGTAATTTGATAGTTCGATTTTATTTCAGACTTTAAATTGTGGGTCTGAATTAAATCAAATCTTAGGTTCTGAATGTCACTGTTAAACTGTTGATTGTATCTCCATGGAATTTGAATGTAATTCTGTTGATTTTTTTTATTTGGGATTCTTTTTCTGAAGTCTAAATGTAACTTCCAAATATGTGATGGATAGTTAAATAAAAAAAGTGTTTATATCTATCTGTATTTTTTTTTTGTAATTCAAAGATTTTTTGGTGGTGAAAAATGAATTGATTCATAAAGTCCCTCGTGAAAAATTTCCCCGGGCCCTTCGATAGCTAAAAACAACCCTGCAATCCAGTAAATTCCAAAGATTCATGAAAAAAAAAATATCGTATTTACTCACATAATTACTAAAGGCAATATGATTCACATTGTATTTAATTGTGTTGATTGAAAAAACATGATGTTGAATTAAATCGTGGCGCTTAATTTAAGCAAGCTTTTTATTATGAGCCGTAGTTTTTTAGATTCAAGGATAAACTTAAATAAAAAATAAAATATAAAACATTTTTGTATTTGTTTTTATTGCAAAACGGGAAAATAGTTCAATGGAACTCAAATTGAAGGTTTTGAATCACTAAATAATCTTCTCGAAGACTTCTAAAGAAGAGGTAACAGATGTTTTCTTCTGGATTTATTTACAATCTGATAAAATATGAGAATTTTGAGTAATTTAAAAAGCATTTTCAATCAAAATGAAGCTAATCTATTTTCAAAGGTTTCCTTGGTGTTTTACTTTTCTCTACAAACTAAACACCTCGGCGCTCCAACGGTCAAATATGAAAAATCCAGGGGTCAAAATATTGAAAATTATTACAAGGTGTGTCTATTTTAACAAAATTCGAATTCACTACATAAAATTCTGCGAGCCATAAGAAATGTTTTACATTTTTTTCGGTGATGATCGTTTAAACGAGAAAATCCGAACTGATCACACGCTAATTTTTGACTACCCCTTGAAGGCAAAGCTCTGATCGGTTATTGAGATCTCCCACGATTTGACAAAAAATCGGGTCATTTTTTCGAATCAATTGTACCCCTTATTTTAAAAAAACCTCGTATCTCTTTATAAATGGTATTTTGAGGTCTTGTCAAAATTCCGAATGTTTCGATGCATTTTTCTGCGGTTGGGATAGTGGTAAGTCCCAGCAAACATGAAATTGTATCAGAAATTATATTTAAAGACGTTTAAAATGGTGTTGCGAATCGTAATTCCAACTGCATAATGAAAAAATCGTATAACATTTCGTCTGAAGCCAGCTTAAATCGGATTTGATGGGAAGTCCGCTATGTTGGTAGATTTTAAATGATTTTGCTCCCACGTGCCCTTCAAGTGAGAAAATCATCGTTATTTTCTCTCTCTGCAATCATAAGCATAAGCATAAGAATAAAGCTTTAAAAATGGTTACAGGGTATTTGCTTTGTTTTACATTTTGTTTATATTTTAAAACCATATTCTCTCAACAGATTCTCATGGAACAAAATGATGTGAGAATCCAGGATTTTTTTAAATAAAAAAAAAACTATGTTGTACGCCTGCTTGCGGATCTCGTCTAGTTAATTTTTTTAAAAAATAATTGTTTAAAAAATTAACGGAATGATTAATTTTTATGCAGATTTTATCATAAGGATGCCACAATGAAGGAAAATTTGGCACTTTGGACTCAATTGAAAACGGAAAATTATTTGCTTTTGTGATTTTGAATCAAAGCAATAAATCATTTGATGTTGTGTTTGTTAATTATTTTGAATCGTTTTTCTTTGTATTTTAGCCTCTTGCGACTTCTCATATTGCCAGCAAACGAAAACGTTATAAATAAAGGGTAGTTTTCATTCACTTCAAACGTTACTAAGCTGAGAACCCCTTAGTGAGTAAAGGAACTTTATCCGTAAAAAGGTGGTCCCCAATTTTTTTGAGTAACGGGTCAAAAGTATGCGTTTATGAGTAGCCAAAAGATCGCGAATATAATTTCGAATCAACGTGAGGCCGAAATGGCGTTATGACGAATCTAACACTCACAGTTCATAATTTACTCCTTTCATGTCATCTCAGCTCTTGCACGTAATTGGCATAGAATTTGCACTCAATTGGGGATAATATGCTTTGTGACCGCTGGCATTGTCCTCCTAGGAAAATCTTATTGCCATTTCCAGAAAGTAACCGAATAAAACATTGCCTCATAAGTAAGTAAGTAGTAAAAAACATTTCCTCGTTATTTTTATTCTCATCAAAAGAAGAAAAGGAGGATATAAAAAAAACCTCCGACCAAGCGTAGGGAAGCAAGCGTGAAAAAATCCAATGAATCGACTGAGCGCTGTGCGATTTTTATAGGATTTCATCCTGGAATGGCCGTGACAGAAAGACTACAACAATTAACCCTCGTCCTCCATTTGACCCAGGTAGAACACATGGCAAAATGATGCAACAGGATAGATGAGCTAAGATCAGTTGTTTTGACTTCAATGCTCACTCTCCGTCTTTATTTTGTATTTATTGTTTTTGGAATAAATCATTCAAAAAGATGAAAATCACAAAAAATAAATCTTGCTTCGCATGAATACCCTTCATTATACCATTTTGCTCAAGAGCTATAGACTACCAATAGTCACATAGGCAGTCATGTCATTTTTGGCATAATGCCGATTTAGCTCATTTCCGGCATAGAGTTAGCTCCAACCGGCATTGAAATTTTCCAATCTTTTCTTTGGGTGTAGTTATTCAAATCCATTCGACCTTGTTTCTATTTGGCCTTGCAACCATTGGTCTAATTTTTAGGTCTCTGCTGTTCAAAACCAACATTTTAAGAACATCACACCCTCTCATTTAAAAAAAAAAAAAAAACTAAGCGTTTAATACGATATTGCTTTATCTTTGAAGATTGAAACAACATACGAAGTCTGACATCCTCGCTTTCATGTCCATATTACAGCTCAGAAGCAGCTAGAACAAAGAAATGCGTTTGAAATTAATTTCCCATAAGCCACATATTTTTCGCTCTTCTTACCATTCTTGGAACATGGATCAGTTTTCCGCATAGCAAAATTTTTCCCGTTGCACTTTTCCATCTTCGTGTTCCCGGTGTGTTTGGGTGCAAAATGACAAAGGATGTGTACAGAGCAAGTGAGCTGTAGTTTCCTTTTTTTTCGCCAAATGGCACGTTCATCTTTTCCAATTTCAATTCATGACTCCCAGCAGGTTCCTCCTGTATAAGCAATTTGTAATCATGCAGCGTGGTATGTTTGAAATCGAATGCAATGGTAAAGTTCCTTGTAAAGAACTCTTTCTATTAGGAGGTTTTCCTCAATCATTGAACACTTCTGAATTACTGAATAAATAGTGATTTTACTGCTCAAAAATAACTGTCTTCTTCACAAAATTCTACAACAAACCCTAAGAAACTCAACTGTTCACTATTATAATTTTCCCAGAAAACTACTCAATACCGGTACAGGACACGTTCTTTGTTCCGAATGCATCCTGTTTCCCAAAGTATAGGATATGGCACTAGTTTTGCATTCAGCTCATCTCTGTGTATGCAGATGGTTCGCTCGCCTTCATTTTCCTTATCATTTCTCTGGCGGAAACTTAGCAGCTGATCAACTTCCGGGACCTGAGCGAGCTGCTTCTTGGCAATCCCGAGGCTCCTGCAGCTCGGTTAAAAGGCGAAAAGTTTGTTGTTTTAAATTATACCAACACCAATTCCCACTTACTTCGTATATTGGGGAGGATTCAAGTTGTTGTTAAATTTATCGTTTGGAGGTTTTCCTAGGGTCGGTGTACCATTTTAGGGCTTGTTTCCAAGATTTTCTAGTTTTCAAATACGATATGGTCTTGACCATTTCTCAATAAAAATATAAATTTATATTTCGTAGGAAAAAAATATCGTTACAATTGATTAGGTTAGTAGATTCATTACTAAATCACAGCTCCTCATCCAGCTGCCAATAGTAAAATTCCGCCAAGCAGTAGCACAGCTTTATGATGCTGCGAAAAGTTGCGAACAATGTTGCAAATCGGAGTGGCACAAATGGGTGCGTGTGAATTTCAATTTAACTTTACCACCAGATCCATGTCGACAATCTATCTCTCCCAGTTTGCCGGTGTTGAAGAAATATCACTGATGAACGTTCCAGGACCTTTCCCTGAAGGGGGAATTCCGAAACGCAAAACTTTACGGTTCCCGGTTGAGTTGATTCGAAATGAACTAAGTAGCAACGTTACGCTTATTTGGTTCAATTTTCTGCTTTTTTGAGAAATTTGATAAATAAAATTGTTTCAAGAGATGAAACATTCACTAAAGTATTAATTCAATATTAATTTTTTCTGTAAACCCCATGGAATATATTTAAATTAACAAAAGTCGTAGATGCAATTTTCTAAGTAAGTTTATAAGTTAGTTCAAGTATTTGGATTGAAACATAGGAACAAAAATTTATTCACAATTTTTAACTTGCATGAAAAATTTACAGTTGTGATATAAAAATTTTGTCCCTTTATTTTCAATCCAAACACTTGAACTTATTTAGAAACTTATTCAAAAAATCCAATCAATTTTGAATAGCGAACGCATTTGAAATTAATAATCTGCGAAATTGAGTATGTGAATTTAGTCAAATCTTAACATGAAACATCGTTTCATCCGGTTAAGGTGTAACAAACTGAGCCAATCTGAACTATTTAAGATAAACATTATCTGAACCCTCGAATTTCGTCCCGTTTGAAATTAATGAAATATATTCTGACGGTCACAATGAGAAATTTAAAAATTATAATGATAGTTGTCAGTTATAGCAAACTTGTGTCTGTTTTAATTATAAAATTTGGTACTCGTTCGAAGGAATAATAAAAGAAAACTTTTAAAACAATTTCATCATATTTAATATTTTGTTCTATTAATTATATGGAAAAACTGTATCCTTCACCATTTGATGAGCCTTTTGGTGAAAATCAGTTGGCATGAAGCTACTCTTTGAACATTTAATTCCAAATACGTAAAACTAAGATTATAAATATGGTAAGTTTAGTATTCTGTATTCGTTTCTTTTTGAGAATCATCATCAAGATTAAGCCATAAGGAAGCATATTTTGCGGAATAAGATGCATTCAATTTGATCCACAAAATCAGAAATTTTGCTTATATCAGAAGGGATTCTTTATTTCTAAGGATACTTGATTCCTATGTGGTTTATCTATAGGTGCGGACAAGACTACCGTTGCACGAGTGTGGGAATCAGTTTTTTCAATGTTTTGATTGCTACGTCACAATCGTTCAAAGGCGTCTCGACGTCGGAGTCGCCTTGCGACGGCAGTTTCCACACGTACACCTTACCATCGAGCTCGAGCATCGAGTGGAAGTTATAATCAGAATATGCTCAAAATCGTATCACATTTTCGGTATCCTTCCTTTCAATAGCGATTAAATAATTTTCAAATGTTTTGAAAAAATCTCACACATCTTGTACTGTTTGTACATTACGAAATTAGTTCAAATTTCCGAGATACTGGCGCTATACTCTAAATCGAACTATTAGATCTTCAAACTGAACCTGAATACTGCATGTGGAATCTTGATTTGAGTTTCAAATCTGATATGGAAAACCTGAAATGTGCAATTTTAAACCTAAGCTCTTAATCGAAATGTGATCATACTTTTTGCATACTATATCGGTGGAATTTTTATAAATCAACTTGTTTATAAGTTCACCATAAAATTAAAATCTGATTTTTGAGAAGCTGTTTATGAATATGATAAAAAAGGTTCTGTTTTTTGTAACTGCAAAAATACCAATGGTTCCGAACAGTATTCGCTAAAACTCCTCAATAAATTCTCCTCTGCCAGCTTTTTCTACAAGGACTATTTACCTACCGTTGTTGTTGGTTGCGACTTCATGAAAGGAACGAATTCTTTTGCAGCTGAATCGAAAACTATTTTGAGAACCCGAAAAATGAATTTGACATCTAAAATCATCGAGATTATTTTTGCATTCACAACACGACGGCATCTCGAAAATTTAGTAACATTCTATCCTGGTAACGTCAATAACAAACATTCTGGGACGTTGCTACGGTTTCATTGATGCGTTGAATGTTTGCCACCTCGACGGCGTCGTGTTACGTCACAATCGTTCATAAACAACTGTATGGATACAACGAACTAACACTAAAGTTTTTAGTTGACCGCACCTATTGATACACCACATAGACTTGATTCCTCTGCTACATATCAAAACTGGAATGCCTTTTATTGATCAAATGTTGTGGAAAAAATTGTCAAAAAGAACAAAACATCAAATTTGATATCTCAAAAAATAAAAATTTACTAAAATTGGCTGAACACTGTCAAATTGATGTTTCACTTGCTTTTTCTTCAAGAAGAATAATTTGAACTGAAATCAATCCTTTGCGTTTAGTGAACTTTGATAAATACATCTTATGATCATTATTGCTTGATGCAAAACGTATCCACAAGTTAAGATATAATATTTTATTAATAAAGACGATACAATCCATTTTTCCAATTTAATTAAAAGTTTCGCCAATTTTTTGGTTTTGTCATTATCACGGTGAAGTGTTTTTGAGTGTGATAAAATCGAAAAATCACTCTAGTTCCAAATAACTCTTAAAAAAACTTGATGTATGTGCTACGGCTGTACCACTATAAAAAGTTAATATGCGAACTAGAACTTTTTGATAATATTGTTAATAAACTATTCGGAAAACTTAGATATATAACTTTATAAAGATCATGTAATCGAAATCATTTGATGGTTTTACTTTTTTTTTAATGATACAGGAAGGATTCTTGTCATTTCAGTTAACTATCTTCTTCTTCTAATATATAAAGATGAGTTGGACTATATATGTTTGTTTGTATGCACCTTATACAAATTAACACCGCTTAACCGATTTGCCTGAAATTTGGTACAGAGATGTAGTTGGACCAGGGTGAGGTTTTAGTAATAGTTCTGAGCCCCTCCCACCCAAGAAAAGGGACCCTCCTATACAACTTTCGTTTTTATTCCCACAAACCAAAAGTCATGGCACCCATTTTGGCAACAGATTTTCGTTTCTTTTGACGGGGTTATTTTTACCATCACCAGGGGCCGGGCATTAGAAGCAACCATCCAGAGTTCACGTGTACTGGATAGCAAATCTAAGCCTGCTAATGATTGAAAATTTCAGAGCGACACTTTTGGCGGGATTTTTTTTTCTACTGTTCGTATCATGTGCACAAGCACGAGGTTTGGATGAAATAATGAGCCCAAAGCTAAATATTCTTTTGGACTAAGTGCTGATAACAAATGAACCGATATTCATAATTTCCAGGTTTTTATCATTTTTACATTTTCGAAATTTCTTATAGAGAAAGAAAAATTAATTTAATTCAGAGTTATAAGTTGAAGCTGCGATTTCAAGCTTTGAGCCGTCGGGAATTAGAATGTAGGGTAAGAAAATTGAACGTGCATTATCTTGAAAAATGTAAAAGCAAATCCCACGCATACAGCTTTTCAGTATTTAAATCTGAGGTTTTTAGTTATAAAATATTTATTTTCATTGGTCAATTTATAACGTTTGAGTTGAGTTGATCCTCAATTTTACCATCCAATTAGGAGAAAACAGAAACTGTTTAGTACTGCGAATTCAAACAAATAATATCAAAGTTGAAGAATTCATTGAGAGTCCTCGAAGATATTTTTGTTATTTGAATGCACCCGTATAAAGGAACAAGTAGCCACACTTCCAATAGTGCCATATTCACATTCAAAAGCGGATAAGGGTTAACTAAATAAGGACTTCTTTGGATATAGTGTATCGTTGAAAAATATTCTTTTTTTTACTGGTACAGTCTATGAGAACGATTTAAGAGAACGAAAGAGTTTTATAAAATATATACGTTGTTTGGTTGAAGGAATACCCAAAGAAAATTATCTTGATTCAGGACATTTATAATGTGTTTTACAAGAATTTCTAAGAAATTTCGATTTTATATACGCAAATGTTTTGTTTTGTATTTAACAGAAATTTTTAAAAAGATGGTGGTTAATGATATTCAATTTTACAAGTAATAAACTGTCTGAATGAATTTAAATTATAACCTGAATGAGAATAGTCAGTCATTTTATGAAATCTTTAATATCATGAAAACATAAGTATTAAAAAATCGTGCTGAGAAAATATATTAGATTGAAAAGATGCTAGCTCATGAAATTCAGTAACATGAGTTGAAGCTCGTTGAAAGATTATTTTAACGGATGAGAAACGTATCCTTCAAAGCAGCAATTGACTATAATATTTTTCCAAATCATACCTTGAAATTCAAAGAACTAAAATACATCTTTCCAAATTAAAAGAAATTATGATCGAATTTTAAAAGACAGCGAGGCCGCACACAGAGGTTAATACATCTTATAAGCGATCAAAATTATTTGCGGACAAACGGTGAACGGTAGACATTTGATGTCTTCGCAACATTTTTATATTTTTTGATGATCTATCAAATTTTTGAAAGAAAAAAGTTATTTTTCCACCTGGAAGGGTGATAAAAAAAATAGAAGGGAGATAAAAATATATGTTTTTGTTTTTAGAGGAAAAAGCTCATTATTAATTGCCAGTTTACTGAAAATCTATCCAAAACTAATGTTAAATTTATATATTAATGGAAAGCCAATAACTTGACCAACAAAACCCACTCAAAAAATTATCCGAACTCGTCCAAACTCTTAAGGTTGTAACTTACTGAAAAAAGGCATTATTTTGAATATTTTGTAGTATTCCTCCTTTCTTAGTTGAAATATGTATTTGAAATGTTCCTCAAAATGGTGTGTTTCAACAATTTGAACAACTTTCGCAAATATACCAAGTTTGTAAATCGAATGCTTTGAAGAAAAACTCATAATTACTTGTTAAAATGCTCGTTATTTTTTAAATGCTCGTAACTTTTATGATTTTCATGCGATCATGATGATGTCTTCAACAAAGTTGCTTAAAATAATGAGATCTTTAACTTTTGTGAAGACATCAAGTCTCTTAACTAATTATTTCAAGAAATAATTTTTTTATCTCCCTTCCAGATGGAAAAATCACTTTTTTCTTCCAAGAATTTGATAGATCGTCAAAATATATAAAAATGTAGCTAAAACATCAAATGTCTACCGTTTACCGTGTGTTCGCAAATAGTTTTGAACGCATATTGGGTGCATTTACCCCTGTGTGGGCCGTAGGAAGAACTACCTCATGAGAGGGGGCAAATTCAAAGATATCAATCATCGATGAAAATAAGTCAATTTTTCAAAAGTAAATATAAATGATAAGGTTTCAAGTTCTTGCAAATTTGATCCAATTTTAAAATTTTATAATTTTGTTTAGTTTTTAAACTGCAATATTCATTTTGGTAAACAATATACCGAGTAAATATCGAGTTCCCTACTAACCAATTAATAAAATCAAATTCTGTTGATGACATTACTAACAATAAAAACCAGGGGTTTTCATCGAACAAAACTTGCATAGCAATCTGAAGCTCAACTTTATAGTTATGATTTTTGGTTGAATTCAACAATAAAAACTATGATCTTGCGATCTTCTACGATTTAAGTTCCTCTACAACTAAGTCATTTTGATATTTTTATCTTGATTTTAAAATCCATTACTGAGCTGAATCTGAACCTGAGTTTGGAATATTAATTCTTAATCTAAATTCTGAACCTGAAATCGTTATTTGAATTTTGAATCTGTTTCTGAATTTCTATACGGTTTCTTGATCTAAAACCTAGGTCAGAATTTTAAATTTGAGCCAAAATTTGTTTCAGAGCCCTCAGTCAGAATCTATATATTATTTAAATTTTGAAATTTTGAAATTTTGGAAGTGAAGCAGAATTTTAATATAAATATTAAATTTTAAATATTTTAATTTTGAATCGCTGTTTTGAAGCTTTGTTATGTTAGAAATTTTCATAAGAACTAAGTGCAAGAACTTTGAATCTGAATATGAAACAAAAACTGTGGATGCTTCCAATTTTTCTTTTTTTTCACATTCGAAAATAAATTATTAAAAAAAATATTGAGAACGTATTTGCGTTTTGAAAAACATGCTTTGCTTTGCTTGAAATGATGTCAATTCAACTTTCAAAATTCTATTTCTATGATTGTTTCGAAATCTAAAATCACGAATCCAGCACTGGAAACAGAATGCGAAACATGAAAACAGAAATACTATTGAGGCCCTTGGATCAAAAGTGGTATAAGTGCATGAATTTTATCTAAAAAAAAAACACGTTTTTAAGTTGGTGTGTTTGGTTATATTCTATACATTTTTCGCAAATATCTATTTTTCTATCGAACGTAAAAATATTCAAATTAAATTCTTAAAATGAGAATAAATCACCAAATATAGTTGAAAAAATATGAAAAATCGTTTGGAATTATTACCTCAAAATTGATTATTTTTACTTATACCCTGACCCATTTGGCTCTGAGGGCCTCAACTATGATTTTGATAATTTGAAACCAGAACCTTCGTAATGAGTTTAATCTTAAAAAAAATTTTATTATTAAGAACTGAATTTAAATGAACAAGAAAGAAATTTTTGAACCTGGGATTAGTTTTTTGAATTTTTGGCAACAGTTCTGAGTCAAGATTATTGCTCTTGAATAACCTTACTCAATATACAAAATTTTATTGAATAAGATCATCAACCATTTTATTATTATCCTCCATTACGTCTTTTCAGAATCGGGTTTACGCTTCGACAATACTGTCCTTAAGTTTTTCATATTTTGTTTGCTTATCATAGTTCTCTGAAGAAGTTTCCTTATTTATTGTTTTTGATTTAAACACACGTTTACATTTATTTCAGAACATGTTTATTATCTACAGATATCAGCATTCAAATTTTTTAATTTTTTAGAATATTGGATGATTTTTTTGTTTTTTTTTTTTTGCTGAAATTCGGATTATTTTTAACTATTTTTTTTTTTTCAAAGAGCGTAAAGCATATTCAATTTGATTGCGCGCAAAAACAGAGAACTGGGCAAACTTAAAACTTCCCTCTGTTCAGATCTGCAAATCAACGTTTATTGGCTCATCCTTATTATAAATGCTAAACTTGATGTATAACGGGACGGTTAAATTCACATGAATATCACCTAATTTATTAATATCGATGTGTATTGAAGTACAACGTACCTGTAAAGAGAGAAGAAAAAAAAAATCATGAATATTTTTCATACAATGGAAATTTTACTAATTTACGGAAGATACATGTCAGAAAGTTTTTAGAGATAAAATGAAAACCATTACCCAGCAAACATTTATGAAGGTATAACACAGGAACAACAGAATTATTCGAACAAATATACCAGATGAAAAGATTGTATTAAACTTACCAAAATAGCATATAGCTACAAAAGTGGAGGCGATATATCTACAATGACAAGATTCCAACGATTCGATTTTCCCACAAAACGCAAAATAAACAAAAAAAAAATAACCTCGACCAAGATTTGAACTTCAGTCCTCCGAGTTGGTTGTCCGATATCTTACCACAATGCCAACTCATCAGATGATATAATCCGCGCTATAGCTCTATAGGTGAGATTTTCTTTTTACGAACCGGATTAACTAAGAGACCGGATGGAGTGTCAATTGAAGGATCGCCCATTTATCGTAAATCAGTTCACTTACATCGTAAATGACGATTTAGCATATCCTCAACTTTTTGGAGACATATTTACGAATTGACTTATCCTATCCGATTCAACTTTTTTTTGGGCAAAGCTTGTCGTAAATGAATGAAAGATAATGACTCAATACCAGCTTGTTTACGATGGTCATTGAAAACGTCTTAATATTCGATTTGGATTATCATTTCTATTATGACTTCATGTTAGCTGGGTATAAGATATTGTTGTGCCTAAACTATTTCAGACATAAGGAGAAAACACTTCTTATCACGTTAACGTTTGAACTTTTAACAATGTTTCGTTTATTTGATCATCTCTAATAATAACAATTGTTCACGCTTCAATGTGAGAATAATAACGTCATAACACTCCAATATATTTCACAGATAATATTCAGCTACAACACTTAAGTTTTCCGTAATTCAAAGTCTAAGAAAAAAATTCGAAAAAACTGGTATAAAAATTTGTGGATTAGCTAAGGAGTTCTTAAAAAACTTCACTTAGTTTTCAAGAAAGCTGAAGTTAGAAGCTATACGTTGCACACAAGGATATTTTTTTAAAATTTTTTATGATCATAACCAAAACAAATGAAAAAAGTGGTGTAAAATTCGCACTTTTCAGTCCATGATCCTCCAAAATTGTTTATGTCACACCAGATAAATTTTGAAAAGAGGATTGTAAAATTGACGTTATTTGGCACATTTTCACATCTTCAGATTTTGAAAATAGGAAAAACAGAATTTTCTACGAAATTTGAAAGGGAACTGTTTTTCAAATTTTTTTGTCAGTTTGAAATTACACCACTAGAACTGGTATGAAACTGCTTTTCTGGTTAATATAAATTTATTGCGGAAAGTTTTCCTGAATATACTCAAAACCCAGTGCAAAGTTGAATTTGAGTCTTAGGAAATCTGAGAAATTACAAATTGATGAAAGGTTCGAAAAACAGCTCTCTTTGAAAATTAGACAAAAATTCTGTGTTTCGTATTTTGAAAATCTTAAAATGCAAAAATGTGTCAAAATACGTCAATTGTTTTTATCTTTGAACAATTTTGACGATTCATAGATTGAAAATGCGGTTTATACAACACTTTTTAAATTTTATTAGTCATGATCTTAAAAATTTCAATAAAATATATTCTTATGTACAACGTTATAGCTTCTAACTTCAGCTTATTTGAAAACTAGGTAAACTTTTTTTGAGCATTCCGTAGCTGATCTACAATGTTTTTTCTAAAGCATATTTTTTCGGATTTTGTTTCTTAGATTTTGAATAACGAAAAACTGAATTATTGTAACTGAATATAGTCCGAAAAACACTTTTGGATTCTTAAAATATAAATTTTGTAAAAATTGATTGGAAAACAAGAGAGATTTATTGGTTTAAGTCATGAGTGTTAAATTGACACTCCAGAGTTTGTAACGGGTAAAAATTTTTGGGAAGGATGAGGGTTAATAGAATTTAACCCTTCGTTTCATAAAGTAACAAATTTGCAACAATTAATGTATGGCAAAAGTGAAAAATCGTATTTTATTTAAATTTTTTTTCGTAATGTAGTCATCATTTCCAACTGTTTAAAATGATTTTTAAGGAAAAATAAAAAATCATGAAATGAAGGGTTAATAAGCGAGAACTATATTATTGTTTACCTTTGAGAACATTGTACATTTGATAAACATATTTGGAAACTATTCTATTAAAAATATTTGGAGATTATGTATTAATAAAATAAAGATAAGATATGAATTATGAATGGAAGGGATTTTTATTTAATAATGACTTGGATTGAAAATAAGTTCAAAACAATAATACCAACTACATCAGATGCTTATTCAACATAATTGTTTGTTGTTTTCATCGACTTTTTTTTTACTTTTTTGCCGAAAAAAGTCGATAAAAACAACAAACAATTCATCGTGGCGATTAACCAAGTAATCAACTTATTCAACAAAATTTTCATTTCGAGATGCTTAAAACGTGTATAATTCGAGTCTAAATACCGAACATCGAAAACAGACGTGAAATTGATCAATGCTCTCAGCTTTGATTCTCCTGGAGGCGACAGCTAAGAAGGTGCGCTTTCTCAGCCAATATTCCTCCAGCTTGTCTACGTATTTCAATCCAGCTATTGCCCCACCGAATCCATCTGCATAATTCCCCATTAGCTCGGGCACGTCATCAATTTTCCAGAATATCTACTTTTACCCAAAACACATCACTGCAGGCGCCAACTAATAATATTTATCTTGACTCCAGATGACGAACCTGCCGGTTTACGATCACAGGTGAGTGAATGAGTGGAATGGTTTAGATGGGTATAACTTTCAGAGAGAGGATGGGGAAAGGTGATTCCTCCTGTTCATATAAGCTGAGACAAGGTAAGTCGTCAATGGATGGAAAACGGATATCATGTATGGCGCCTGTCACCTGCAGCCAGCTGCCGTTTCGATGTCACCAAACATAAACACACACAGCTCCCTATTTGTATGGCAAGCGACACACGGCCGAGTAGGAAAACTGATATCTGTTGCTTCATTGGCGTGATTATTTATCTTTTCGTGTTCGGCAAGCTAGTCGCCCAGTAGGTAACAGTACAGTGCAAATTTATTTTGATTACAATAGTTCAAAACTGCTAGTTAAAAAAGTTCTTATTTTTAAACTCAAAACTTAATTAATCAACGACTAATATAGTTACATTACGATCAAAGCAAACGGGAACTATAGTTTTCGCATAGTATCTTGACAGTAGATCAAATTTAACTACATTAAATATGACTAATAAAAAAAATCGAAAATCCGTCATTAGGGTTCAAAACCAATTTTCTGGATGTTAACATGATTCAAAAACATTTTTAAGCATTCGAGCATGTAGATAAGCATATTAAGAAACCATTCCTTGATGTGTTTCTTTTCATTTTAAACTTCTATTCCTAAACGAGGTCAGAATCGGGAGAATTTTTTTGTAATATTGAATCCAACGCCTCAGAGATTAACCCTTCAGAGAAACGACACTTGGGTGAGAGAATCCAGAGGCTTTAGCTTGCCTTTAAGAAGCAACTGATTCTTCTTAATGTCTATGTAGACGGCAGTAGTTATTTTCAAAGCTTTAATGAAAACAGGAGGCATGCTTGGTAGTAAACTTGGACCTCAACATTCTTAGCCTTCAGGGGTGAAATATACCGATAGGTAGGTACGTGCATTGACAACTTAATTAATCCAAAACAAGTTTCTCTTCTAAGAACACGACGATCAGCTGCTTGTTCTTCAACAAAGACAAAAATCGCTTCAAGCGCTCGGTGCTTTGCTCTTGTCTTTGATGATGCATTTAAGTCATTTTTGACCAATCGTTGCATGGTAAAATGGGTCAAATTCACTTCACTTGCCATGCTCAGGATTGATCTTACAGAATTCCGCATTATTTTCGTCTTGAACACTTCAATTCACTTTTCCAAATATTCTGAACTATTATCATTCTAGAAGCCAACCTATTTTTTGTAGAATGAATAAATAATATCCAAGTAACCAAAAGTTCCACAAAACCGGCTCTTAAAAACTTATTCAGCTTGGTTTTACAAATGAAGTGCATTCCACTCAGCTTAAAATTTAAGTTCTTATCGATACTTCTAAAGTCCTAAGTTAAAGCTGAGTAGAAGGCTATTCAGCCTCCTTATGAGACATCGATTAAAAAAGATCAATGAAATCATACTTTTTTTTTGCATTGGATTTCTACAATTTATTTATTTTAATATAATGTTGCTTTAAAAGTGAATTCGTTTTATTACTACTTGAAAAATTTGGGTAATAATTACGTTGCTGTTATTTTAAACTCCAATATAAAATCAACTTATAATAATCACCCTTTTCAAAGCAGGTGAAATCGAAAAATATAAACATTCGTACCTATTCACCGAAGGATGCATCAACTTTTTCCACATTAATCTAACAAGAAATAAACTTAAACAAAAGCGATTTTATGTTTTATGTTGATTTTTTTTTGTGATGCATTTTTCTAACTTTCTGTTTCCAATTTTAGTTTTAAAACTGAAGAGCGCTTTTCGTGGTGATAAACGTCAAAGTTTTTCAATGAAGACTTGCGAAACGGTGTCTAAGGAGGGAATTCAAAAAAAAAAAATCAACACTTTGTTTCGTGAATTACTATTGAATGCATGGATGGAAATTGATGAAATTTTCAGTGAGCTACCTATTTAGTTATGTAATGAGTACGCGTACAAAATTTGATGACAACCTGACAAATAGTTTTGGAGAAAGCGTCCAATACTTAAGCTCATTGATCAATTTTTTTGGGCAGGATCAAGAAAAATCCAGAAAAGTCCCAGTAGAGGACCCAAAAACAGCTGGAAATCAACTATTTGACCAGAATTCACAGAGTTAATCGTTTAAGAGGTCCTAGAGGACCCAAATGAGAGCTAAAATTTGAATAAAAGTGAAGATTATTGATTTTACGAAACTAGAGGAATGTGAGTAGTTTTTTCAAGCCCATTCCGAAAATATGAATAGAGCAAGTAATAAAAGAGTCAAATTTTTCTAACTGATTCGTCTATCTGATTCATGAATAGGCCTGACTTTATTTATAAGAGGTAGAAAAGCTGCCCACCGGTAAAACAAACAAAATACCGTGGTCAAATTTTGCGCAAAATATTTGGACTGCTTGTGGGGAGCTATTTTGAAAAAAACCGTAATAGACAGCAAAACGAACACTCCTAGGAGGTTTCCAACCAGGAAATATTCGTTGATAAGTTTCGCCTGTATTTTCCGGAGATAAACAAGAAAAAAAAATTAAAAATTTAATGCCTAGCACTAGAGAAGGCTAACTATCTGTGGGAACTACGAATAACTCAGGCTTTCATAACGATTGAGACGATGAATGTCTAAAAATACAAAGAATACTGCCTCCAGATACGACCGTTTCGTTAGCAAAGCTTTCCAATAGTTCCCACAAAGTTTATACTCTGCTAAAATTGGATCTGGAATCGTGCTATTAACTAAAAGCTATGGTGGAGTGGTAAAAAGGGAAATATATTGTTTTTGGGCCGAAGGAGGACTCTCGGCTAAATTTCTTCTAACCTCGATCAAACTTAATATTTTGAGATATTTAGGTGCGTAATTAAAAATAGCCTTGATTTGATAAAATTGGTTCATTATATGCATGGCGCACATGTTGCCCAAAAATTAAATTCGAAATTTTTTTTCATTAGACGCTATTTCCACCACTTGATAGAACATCACAAAATTTTGCATATGTAAACGATACATGACCAGGTAACTTCTCAGAAAATTTCATGAATTTCCATCAATGCATTCAAAAATTATTCACAAAACAAAATGTTACATTTTTTTTCGAATACAATCTTTACTATAGGAATAGAATGAGAAATTTTTGGGCAAGTTAAAACAGGAGCAAAAAATAAGGTTTTTTTTTTATTTTTTTTTGTACCAACAAACAAATAATTTTTTTTAGATTTTTGTGAAACCATTAAACCATAAAAAAACAATATAAATAATTCTTTGAATTTAATCCTTAAATTAAATGTCATATTCTGTTATCAATTTTTGTGCTTATCTTAACGATAAAATAGTGATCTGATAAATTTTTGATATTCTATTGTACTGCATTTTTGACACAACTCAATTTTAATTGAAAGTATATGGATGTTCCGCATGTAATTAAAAAGTTCGCAAACGTTCTGCTTGGAGCTAAAAAGTTCGTTGAAAATTCTGCATGAAAAAAAGGTTCGTAAGAAGTTCGTAACAAAGCATGATAGGCCAAATTAATACCCGGATTTTTTTTAACTATTTACAAAGCACAAAAATATTCTTTGCTTCTTGAAATGACTTTCTATGTTCGTAAAGAAGAACAAATCATGGACTTATGCAAAACGTTTATAATTTCACTCGAGTACTTTTTATTCAGCCAAATGTGAACTTTCAATGCACAAGATTAAGTAACTATGCGACTTATGGTTACTTGGGTATTGCAAACGGCCTAAAATTAAATTTCCTTTGAAATAAGTATGATTTAGTCACTTAAAAATATAATGTGTTTTTGTTGTGTTTGATTACTTTTGTGACGTGAATTCACGTTAGAACTTATCGTTCTTTACTTCAATACATATCATCTTAATTACCTGTTAATCCTGTGGGAATGTTTTATTGATGTCTTAGAACAAGTTGAAACCGAATTAATTACCCACAATTTTATAAACGTTATCTTCCGGTTGAACAACAACAAACAAAGTTATGCTTCTTTAATGTTTTGACGTGAGTTTACTCAGTCTAAACAAAACAGAGTTGTGAACTGAATTCGCGTCACGAAATTTGAAGCTTTTATCTGAGCCATTCTTCACTACACTTTTGAAAGATATATCTTGTTTTTCTGGGCTTTAGATATAGCCCAGTTGGCAAGCCTGTTGTCTCCTGAGCCGATGTCCGCGAGTTCGAACCCAAGACCAAACATCGAACACAGTTGTACCGGATAAGTTTTTCAATAACTGTCCGCCAGCTGCAACGTTGGTAAAGTCTCGAATGACATTAAAATGGTAAAACGACTATAATCGAAACAAAAAATCTTGTTTTCTACCTTGTTTCATTTAAAATTGTTTTCTAACTTTTTCCTTATTTTGCTTCGCACTTATATTAGGTACAACGTACTGAGGATTCATGTGTTGAAATAAGAACTGTTTCTCACAATCTATATTCAAATACTCACAAAAAATTATACCTACAGTTTGTAAAAATTTGACCATCTGAGGATTCAAGACAGCTTTCAGAGCATATTTTGACAATAATTAAATTTGGTGACATAAATTTACTCACTTTAAACGCTGTTGTTACTCAGCTGGATTTTAACCGATTTGTATGAAATTTAGTGTTTCAGAAACTTCTCGTCATTTTAAAAGCAGATCCTTTTTTTGTTTAAAAAATGTAAAAGATTCATCGGAAAAATGAAAAGTTTCATTTTTTTGTAATGTAAGTTCACCCATTCGCGATAGTTTCGATCGCTTCTTTAAACAAATCCATTGAATACAAACAAATTTTCTTTTTCAAAACACTGAAGCAGTATTTTTTGGCATCAAAAAGTATTATGCAAATTGCAAAAAAATCAATCCATATATATTTAATAAAATATTCAGTCCTTAAATTAATCATAATTTTGTCTATATCCATAAAAATAATTTATATACAAAACTATATTGAACATGTAATTTTTTTTTCTTTTCTCCGATGTTTTTTTGTGATTTGAATCATTGAAATCATAGACGATTTATGGAATTGTTTAATTAAGAACTGATGAAAATCACTTGGAAGCGAAACAAACGCGTGGAATGTGTCTGTAGTACATTTTTTGCGTCAATTGACAGATGACGGTTAGAGCTAATACACACAAAAATCGTAAAAAAACAACCCAAATCTGACTGCTTTAAATGTTTCGCAATTGTTTATTGGTCAAACTGTTACTAAACATCATTATTAAATTACTTAAATTACACTTTAACATTTTGTTCTCTCTACCAATAACATTCGAATTTTCAAATGCCTTGTTGTTGTCTCTTCACTTCTGTGAAAAAAAAACAGGATAGAATTTCTTGTCATTAAGAGAAAACCATGTTAGCTTTACATAAAACGATCATTCAAAAAAGAAAATGTATTTTTATGGTGGGTAATATTTACATGAGCAAAGTTTAATGACAATCTGTTTAGTACTTTTCAGATAACATCTACACAAGAAGAACAATGACGAGAAAATTAGGGCACCGACGCATCGATGCACTGGTTTCTACATTCACACTAACTGTTAGCCAACTTTTTTTCTTCAAATCCTGAGCATTTTTGAAAACTTTTTTTTATTTCATGAAGCCTACCTCTAAATATAACACAAAGATTTAAGTTTAAATATAGATTTGACAGAATTGGAAGATTTTCTTCCTTCAGCGCAAAAACAACATCTTTGGCTCGTTAAAACTGTTTAACAAAACACAAAACAACGCCAAAATTTTTTGGGGGCATTCTTTCTCCGATAACTGGTGAACTTCAATTTTTTTTTGTTTCGATTATAGTCGTTTTACCATCATTATGGCATTCGCGACTTGGTGAACTTCTATGATCGACAGAGGATACTTTTGTCCGAAATGACCTAGCGGAGCCCAGCAAACATGAAATCGTATCAGAAATGATAATTTAAGTCGTTAACAATGGTGTTACAAATCGCAATTCCAACTGCCTAGTGATGAGATCATACAAAATGACGTCTGAAGTTTCCATGTTTGTAGATTTTGAAATGATTTTGCTCCTTCGCGGGCTGTAAGTGAAAAAAATCATCGTTGTGATTTCTCTGCAACCAGCAGCGCACCAAGATTGCTAAAAATCAGATGGGAATTGAGTAGTATTGACCAATGAAAGAGCTGGAAAGTATTGGCGATTTGAAGATACAAGCGAAGTAGTTTTGAATCCAAAAATCTTATAAACATTTATTGCCATCCTCCGTACATCATCTGTGTTAAACTACAAAAATAAAATTTTACTGCTGTAATCCTTAAAATCCGAGGAATTAAGTGCGTTTTTCGTTGTTTGGAAAGTTATCTAAGGTGCTACAATTTTGGGAAACTGATGAGAACAATACATCATTGCCTTCCTTGAAATTTGTGGTTTATGCCAGTATGTAAGGGTTTTCTGAGGATTCGAATGATTTTTTATGAAACTTGCGTTGAATCTTTCATTTCAACACAAGTAATTCAATGGTGTAATGATGTAAGGGGCCGTTCACATACCACGTGGACAGCTAAGGGGGAGGGGGGTATGGAAATGTCCACGCTTGTCCACGGAGAGGGGGGTAGGGGTTTGGGTCATGTCCACGTTGACATACTTACTTTCAAAATATTTTCTAAAGGTTAATAAATATTAAGATGTTTAACTCAAAATCGTAAAATCACATTCCTTTCCAGTTTAAGTTTAAAAAACAAGTAACTACTTTAAAGCAAGTGATAAATATGATAATTAGGAAATTTAATTTTTTTTATATCAGGAAATTTTTATTCGGTTTTACAAAATCAGCTATTTCTATAAAAAAGGCTAAAAGTGGTGTTTACTAACTGCCAAATTATATGAATTTAAAATAAAAACTTTTTCAAATGTGTCCACGTGGACATCTGGGGAAGGGGGTAGGGGTTAGCCAAATGTTCACGTTTGTCCACGGAGGGGGAGGAGGGGGTCAAAAATCTCATTTTTCTGTCCACGTGTTATCTGAACGGCCCCTAATGATGTTCCTATTATTTTATCTTGACCGGCCTTAGTGTAACCAAAACACACTTTGGGTCTTTGATTGACTTAAAGTACAGTGGTTTCTGAGCTGTTAAGTGCATAATTCAGAAAGGGCCTTAAACATAGGGGTGTCGAAAAAAAAAATTACTGGTCACTCGTGGACGTTATCTGGTTCAGTGTTTTTTTTCACGGTGAGATATTTTTATAAAGTTTGAAATGAAATTCATAATTTAAAAACTGATAGAAAAAGTTATTGAAAAGAAAACTATTGTTTTCAACAATACTTTTAAATCATCATCTTGAAAACGGATCCTCTTACCTGATGCATATGTTTCAAGGTGAATATCCTCTGTCGTCATTACTTCCAGTAATGTCAGCGACGGATGGGGATAGAGAAGTTATGAAGCTCTCCTTGGGCCATATAAGCATGCCTGCATATGACATGACAGACATTCACCTTGTGTCCTTCCAGAATCATAATATTGAATCTTCCTCACACATTCAAAAAATATTTATCTTGAGGTGTACACAAGACCCACAACCCGCAAGACATCCATCAGAGGCTCCAGAGCCATTCGCAAACGTCACCTTTCGTCACACATCTTCAACGACGATAAGCCTCCGAGAACCGTTCCACGTGAAAGCCGAAACTTTACGACTTTAGGCATAGTAGCAGGCCTATTTTGAGAAGACGTGTGTGTTTTGTCGTCGTGAATGTCTTCAACTTCAACCTTTGAACTGACGCCGGATTCATCACACTGCTGGCTGAGCTGAGCCCGGTGCAAATTTTCGGTGAGAGAAAATAACAACCTACAGAAGAAGATGAAAGATGGAGGAGAATCTCCTGTCAGATGCAAAATTGAAAGAAACCACGCGTGCTAGGTTATTACAGATATGAATGTAAGGAAAGTTATTTTTGTAAAGATCCCTTAAACAGAATAACTATGGATTAATTCAAAGTGAATGAAAGTACACATTAGATCAAAGAAAATTAATATTTTTAGAGTATGACAAAATAAAAAAAATAGGGTTAATTAGATAAAATTGATGAAAAAAAACCATCAATAAAAATAAACGGAACAATTCTAGGTTCCAAGGTTCTGATTTTGGTCTACATGAAACTTTGAATATGTATGGGCTAAATTATTATGGGCTTTAGAAACCTTGATAAATTATTTAATCATCGATATCTCGGGAACAAGAAATATAATGTTTAGATTTTTGTTGTTTCTTTCGAAGACATATCTAAAAAACACGATAAAGTGAAAATAAATTAATTTCAACTGGTTAAGAATATGAAATTATTTAAAGGTTTATTTGGGACCCTTACTCAATAATCCCAATTCTAATAAGTTACAACGATCATTATTTGTTATATTAACACAAAGAAATCTAAGCAATGAAATACTCAAATTTGGCATTGTGTACCTCAGATAAAACTGGAACAAATTTGAGTATTTTTGAGTCACCAAAATTGTTGGGTTTAATTTTGTTGAAAAAGTTTCCCTATAAAATTTAAAACATTTGAGTTATGCTAATCGAAACCCTGATAAGAAGATTAAGTAAAATTGACGAGATTTTGGTGACTAATTTTTACCTATGTTTTTTTGTCTAACAACACACGAATAAAAAAAATCAAAACAAATTTTGTTTGTAACTATATGATTATTAATTTTTAAGTACTCATTAATAGTTTTCGTATGAAATTGTGACTTAAGAGAAGACACGAATGCCACAAGGATGGTAAAGTTTCATTAATAAAACCTTAAAAAATAGTAACTCTAGAAAAGTGGTCCTTAGTCTAAAGGGTGGGCTAAATTTCTTTTAATGAAACCTCTCGAAACAAAATATGAAATTTGCTTTCATCGATGGTTGAAATTTTTGAATTTGTTTAAAAGTCTGGTAGATCAAAGTTATATGATTTGAGCATTAAATAAGTTCTTTCCAAGGTAGCCTTCAATTACTTAAAAAAAACTTATACTTTACTCAAATCAAACAAGCCTAATGTTCTAAACTCTTTTGCAAATTCCAAAATTCTAACTTTTGATGAAAATAAATAAAATTTTACAAAAAACCAGTAAGAGATAAAAAATGTTCGAATCAAATTTGCATCATGCAAGTAAGTATTGAAGTAAAAGATAAGCAAATTTCGAATAAAATTTGCATGATACAAACTTGATCTAAATTTATGATTTTAGTTTGAAACTTGGCTTTAAAAAGAGCTGCAATATTAATAATGATAAAAAGTACACCGAAAAAATACTAAAATTTGATTTTGCTCTCTTCTCTCTCTCAACAATTTTATGTTGATTGAAAAACTCATTCACAAACTAAACTTTTTTCTGATTTTTAAATCTGAATTCTAAACCTGAGTTAAAAATTGAACTTTGAATCTGTTTCCGAATTTCTATACGATTTCTGAAATGTACAAAAAATACGATTTCCGAATCTTAATTCCAGATCAGAATTTCATGAGCCAAATCTTAGAGCCCTCATTCATGATCTATTATTCAAATTCTGCAGTGCTGGTTTCATCTTAATTCATTACTTCAATAATTTATTTTTAATCTGTTTTGCGAATCTGATTTAAAATGTGAATTTCGCATGATATATCAGAACCTGGTTTTCAATTTTGGATCGCCATTTAGAAGCTTTAACCCTTTAATGTTTGAATATTTTGTTAGAATATAGTTTTAGAACTTCAAATTGGAGTACAAAACAAATGTCTTCTTTTTCCATATTTAAAAATTATCAAAATATTGAAAATGCATTAGATTTTCAAAAAACATGATTAAAATTTTATATGAAAAGCAAACCCGAATTCGAACAAGGATTTCAAAGCAGCTTTTCATTCCTAATTTCTTATGATTATTTGAACTTAAAATCAAGAATCCTAAACTTGATACAAAATCAGAAATTCGAAAATATGTAGAAATACAATTTTGGATATGGGAATATGAAGCCAGAACTTCCAGAATGGGTAAAGTTTAAAATTTAATATTCAGACCCGAATTTCTATAATAAGATTGCCAAATCGCCCGGTTTTAAACGGATTGGCCTGGATATGAAATATAAAATTTGGGAAAAGTCCGGTCCGACCCGGTTACCCAGATAAAAAACAAAAGACATACACCAAATTAGCCGATTTAGGTTTTACAGATTGAATAAATGACGTGGACAATTTAAGATTAACATTTCATAGGAAAAGCCCGGATTTTGCACGGGTTTGTTCTCATTCTTAAATCAAAGTTTAAAAAAACAAATTGTGTTGTAATTATTTTTTATTTATGTGTCCAAAATTTTTGCAGCACATTTCAAAAAAAAAATAAGAAGAGGTTTATAAGTTTTTTTCTAGATTTTTGATGAGCAATTCCTAGGTGTTGACCAAAATTGCCCGATTTTGCCTGGATTCGGTCGACAATTTTGAAATCAAATACCCGGATTATGCCAGGTTTTTATATAAAATAGTCCGGATTTGTCTGGCCCGAATACATGCTGAAAAAAATCTAACAACCTTATTCTATGAACAAGTGAGAAAATTAAAAAAAAACTGTAGCAAAATTTTGAACTTGAAATGCGTTTTTTGAGGTTTACAGGATGACAAAAAAGTCCGGTCACACTTTTTTGGGGTCGCCTGTAGCCTACACGTTGCATCTCTCTGGTGCCATCTATATGTCAAATGAAAGGGCTAACTCTGCTGCCCAAACTGGCAGATTTTCGTTTCTGTGCAGTTTGTTTACATTGAGTTGTGAGCCATGGCAGAGTTAAGGGCAGCTGCTATCGCTGCTCGGTTTGGCGCGCAGATGACGAGATTATTTTTTCGGACTAGAAGCAGTTCGTTTTGGAGCAAACAGTCAATCGCCAAAATGATCGAGTTTGGAGTGTGAGCCTCCAGCAAGCTCCTACGAACAAGCTGAACGTTTCCCGGTTCCAAAATAAGACGTCAGTCTTGCAACCAGATAGATGGCGCCCCATCCCACTCTGCAAAGGTTATTCAGGCGTGGTGTGAGGAAAACTTGACCGATTTCATTTCGAAGAATTAATGGCCTCCGTCGTATCCGGATCTGAATCCACTGGATTATTCCGTGTGGGGATACATGATGTCGAAGCTGAACGACTATAAACTAACAAATTTGGAGCAATTCAAGAGAGCTATCACGAAAATCTGGGACGAGATGCCGATGGAGCAGGTGCGCGCCGCTTGCGACGACTTTCCGAGACGTCCGAAGCTGGTTCGATCAGAGGAAGGTGGTATAATTCCGAGATATCGTCTGTGAAGTATCTTTATGAGTTACTGAATAAAGCTATGAAAGCCAGATTCAGATTTTCTTCTTATTTTTTGAAATATAGAGATTTTCCTGTGTGACCGGACTTTTTTGTCACCCTGTATGTAATAGTTTTTAGTTCAGATAATTACTCTTGAATATCTTTGCTATATTATTATAATTTGATTATGAATATAAAGTTTTGAGTGTAGAGTAAAATACGTCGCTTGCTTTATTGGACCCTCATGGGGAGGGGGGGGTTTAACCCCCAAACCCTCCCCCCCCTGGTTCCTACGGCCATGAGTCATAAAATTTTTTTATTCATAAATGAAATATTCTTGAAATACCTGAATTCAGCCTCAATTTTCAAATGTGTTTTTTGTTCTTCTAAATGATAAACTCCAAATTCAGAGGGTTTTGAAAACTACAAAAAACAACAAAATTTACAATTCCCGGGGAGCAAATAATATAATAGCTTATCTTTATTAATATGAGTGCCCCGAATCCAAATATGCAATAATTTTTATTTCAATCAACTTTTGTTTCTATATAACTTTTTAAAGTGAATGAAAAATAGATTTAGAAACTTTTAAACTTCTTGACAATACTGTTATATAATAAACAAGCTTTGAAAATATTTTTTTAATAACTGATGAAATCTCCCCAAGAACAAATGGAATTTTTACTTCTGCGAAAAAAGTTATTCAATTATGTGTTTACTTTCCACCCTTCTGTAAATTACGGAAATTCGAATGAATTTTTAAAGAAGTTGTAGCAAACTTGTTCATTGTAATGAAACCTTCATGAATACTTGTCATGGTTTTTTTTCCAATTTCCAAATTTAAGATCTCAGTTTTTTTTAAGGTAAAACTATGTCTGAAATAAGAATATCAAGGCTAAATATAATTATTTGATTGAATGGATTAGAATAAACAAACTGAGAATCAGTTTTTTGTTTTTCATGTAGGTTTGTTTATTCATAAGTAACCAATGATCGATTTCACTCAAACTAGAGGGAATAGACAAATTTGACAAAATATTTGAATTCAAGACGCCAAAGTTTTCCAAATCATAAAAAAATGCTGTTCTTAGAAGTTGGCTTTCAATTTTAACAAAATAGGTTTTAAATTGGTCATTGTTTTAATTGAATTTTTGTTCTAATGTAACAAACTAATCTTTTTCTGGACAAGATTTCTTGTTCCGTTGTGAATACAAAAATTTCCCATGACTAATTAAGTGTGGACACCACTGCAATAGAGCTGGGCTCGTTTTGTTATGTGGTGGGCCTAAATTGGCGGATATTCGAAAAATATGTCAAAACAAAAATATTAACGGATGATAGTATAGAACAAAATAGTAAAAATCAAAATCAAGCGGAAAGGCACAACGTGTTCTACCTAGTTAACTGAACAGTATCTAAAATTTGTAAATTAAGAGCCCATATTTAATAATTTTTATTGAAGTTTGTGAAAATCGGGAAACGTAAGCATCTGAAATAATAATTGAATTGTTGATAGATAAAACTAGAAATTTCTTACAGAAAAAAGTGGAAGTTAAGGTAAACAAATTTGAAGCTAAAAGGTGAAAAGTTAAAATTGATTGAGCCCAACGGGAATATTTATTGTTTATTTAAGAGCTATTGAAAAAATGTAAGATATTATTATTGTTGAAATACCGATGAAGTTACAACACGAGTTTATTACAGAGAATAATTTACACAAGGTTGTAAACCAAGCAGAAATAAGCAGATAGTTCAGGATCGTATTTGACTGGAACTACTAATGTAAGTCTACCGATACAAATTTGAAACACATAATAATTTAAAATAAAATTTACAGTTTTGAGCTGCATTGTAAGAATCTGCTACAAAAGGTGGTTTCTTGATTCGATCCGAACATACTCAAAAATTAGTATGGCTCAACCTAACCTCACTCTCGGAGTTGGAAATAAGTCCAACTATGTATGTGCATCTTGTGACAATGAAGAACCTAACGAATCGAAAATTATATTTTGTGACCACTGCCAACAATGGTTCCACCTTTCCTGCCAACAAGAAACAGAAAATGCGAAAGAACAAGCGGATTGGATGTGCAAGGATTGTCACAAAGGAAATCGAACTTCCGTAACTTTTGTTGACCCAGTGGATCTAGAGCTGGAAAAGGCAGAAAAGGCAATTATCAAGGAAAGAGAACGCTACCAAGATCGGCTTAAAAAACAAATGCTTATCACTAAAGCTAAATTGCAATTGGAAAAGGAAAGGCGTGAAATGCAATGGGCGTTAGATAAAAATGAAATGGAAATGCGGATCGCCGCAGAAGAGGAATTTAACGTGAGAATGCAAACTGAAAAAAGGGAGTTTCAACTCAGGCTGGAGGCTTTGATGATCGAACGAACAAAAATTGAAATGAAACCTGTTGATGAAAAACAATTGAAAAGTTCTCAGTTGATTCCATCAACTGCGTCGAGCTCTAAAGATTCACCTAGTTGCACTTTTCCCGCGGAATTTGAAAAGGGATTCACCAGCAGCTCCACGCCTACTTGTACCAAAGCGGTCCAAGGTACTTCCAAGACTGTTCAAGGTGTTTCCGACAGAAGGCATAAGTCGCGTCTACACGACAAGGTAACAGAAATCTACGAAGAAGAGTCCGAAGATTCGGCAGATGAGTTACCTAAATCAGAAGAATTCGATATCACTCCTACAAGAGCTCAGCTATCTGCTCGACAATTTCTCGCTACCCGTCTTCCAGTATTTCCAGGAAAGCCGGAGGAATGGATCATTTTCATCAGTACATATGAAACGACCACTCGAGCTTGTGGTTTTTCCAATTTGGAAAACTTAGCTCGTTTACAGGAATGCCTCAAAGGTCCCGCTCGAGAAATGGTTTACACTCATCTCTTCTTGCCAAAATCCGTGCCTAAAATTATTGAGGAATTACGTGAACAGTTTGGTCAACCGGAACAAATTTTGGATACAATTATGGTGAAAATTAATGAATTAGAATCACCAAAGCAAGACAGACCAGCAACGTTCATTAAATTCGGTCGTCTCATACAACAAATGTGTGATCATATAGAGGCTACAAATTTAGAGGATCATCTTCAAAACCCTATCTTTCTTAGAGAGCTGGCTAAAAAACTTCCTTATAATACTAAGACCGATTGGATTCGATTTATGAGACAGCAAAAAGAAAAAAACTGCCAAATCAACCTTCGAACTATGTCTAATTTTTTATCGGATGTAGTTTCGGTAGCTAACGAAGCTATTAAAATCGACGGGTTAAGAGATTCAAGTTCAAGGAACAGAAGAACAAATGAACAGGATGGGTTCATTCATGCTCACATGATAGATGACAGTGTAGTGCAAAACAATTCAACACAAACGGGAACTACACAGCTGCTAAAAAAAACATGTTTGATGTGTTCAGAAACAAATCACAGGCTTCGTAACTGCCCAAAGTTTCTAGAATTAGATATCGATCAGCGCGCAAAGGCAGTGGATGAATGGGAATTATGTAGAATGTGTCTTAATGCTCATGGAAATGCAAGATGTAGATTGAATATTCGTTGTAGAGTCGAAAATTGTAAAGGTAGACACAACACGGTTTTGCACGATCATCGACTTAATGCAAACTGTCACATTCATCGAGACTCAGACGAACAACCGATTTTATTCCGGATTGTGCCAGTAATGCTGCACAATGGTCCGAAATCTATTCGTGTTTCCGCATTTTTAGATGAAGGATCGTCCTATACCTTTATTGAAGATTCGCTGGCTCGGGTTTTGAAATGTTCTGGTGTTTTCCAACCATTAAAAATAACTTGGACTGCTGGAATGTCACGATCAGAAAACGATTCTCGGAAAATAAATCTTTCGATTTCTGATACGCACTTGACGGAAATTTTTCCTTTAGCTGAAGTGCACACAGTTGATGACTAGATGCTGCCTATCCAAAGACTAAAAACAAACGAGATGTCGAAACGCTACCCACATTTGATCGGATTGCCGATCATGAGTTACCCAAACGATCCCCCGAGAATTCTCATCGGTCTTCAGCACCTACACCTGTTCGCGCCACTCGAATCCAAAATTGGGAACCCAGGTGAACCCATTGCTGTAAAGTGTAAATTAGGCTGGACTGTGTATGGGCCCAGGAAAGGCTCCAAAACAGATCAAGGGTTCATGGGATTCCACAACCACAGCAACGTATCCAACGAAGATATTTACGAACTTATACGATCGCAGTACACTATTGAAGAGTCCGGAGTTGCTGTTGACGTTCTGTCAGAATCACGAGAGGAAAAAAGAGCTCGCGAAATATTGGAAACAACAACAGTTCGAGTTGGCCTCCGATACCAAACTGGCCTATTATGGAAGGAAGATGATGTTATCCTACCGGATAGTTTTCCTATGGCTGTTCGACGAGAAAAGGCGTTAGAAAAACGGCTAATTAAAAATCCTAAATTATTCCAATCTGTAAAAATGCAAATTGAGGATTACTTGCATAAAGGGTATTGCCATAAAGCATCAAACGACGAATTAAACCAAACAGAGCAACGCAATGTTTGGTACTTGCCTCTCAATGTGGTACTCAACCCTAGGAAACCCAACAAAATTCGGCTGGTTTGGGATGCGGCTGCGGCGGTAAACGGGGTCTCGCTGAACTCAGTGCTCTTAAAAGGGCCCGATCTGCTTTCTTCGTTACCATCGGTCATTTGCAAGTTCAGAGAGCACAAAATTGCCTACGGCGGTGACATCAAAGAGATGTTTCACCAACTTCTCATCCGTCCCGAGGATCGCCAAGCTCAGCGATTTCTTTTTGCCGGAGAAACATACGTCATGGATTGTGCTATTTTCGGAGCCACTTGCTCTCCAAGCCAGGCTCAGTTTGTAAAGAACCTAAACGCTGAACAATTCCATGAGAAGTTTCCCGATGCCTCCGATGCGGTCATCCACAAACACTACGTTGATGACTACTTCGATAGTACATCGACAGTGGAACAAGCAGTTAAACGCGCAAAGGAAGTGATTGAAATTCACAAACATGCTGGGTTTGAAATCCGAAATTGGGTTTCAAATTCCTCTGAATTCCTTTCCCAACTCGGCGAAGCCAACAATTCCGACTCCTTCCATCTTTTTCCTGACAAAGAATCCGACAATCAACGCGTATTAGGTGTTGTTTGGAACACAGAAAAGGACATATTCATGTTTTCCATTCATGTCCGAGATGATCAACGGCCGTTCCTATTTCAAGGAAAAAGACCAACAAAAAGAGCCGTTTTGAGCTGTGTAATGAGCCTTTTCGACCCTTTAGGCTTGATTTCGTCGTACACAATTTATGGCAGGATATTGGTTCAAGATTTATGGCGTTCTGGTTGCAACTGGGACGATTTAATCGACGACAAAGCCTTTGAAAAATGGACAAATTGGACAAAATATTTGCCGCAAATTGAAGCTGTTGAAATCCCGAGGTTCTATTTTTCTGAAGGTGCTCAAGTGGATATCGATTCACTTCAGCTGCACATATTCAATGACGCAAGTGAAATAGCGTATGGATGCGTTGCCTATTTTCGTATTTTGATTGATGGCAATCCGAGGTGTTCGTTAATACAATCCAAGACCAAAGTGGCACCATTGAAACATCAGTCTGTTCCTAGACTTGAACTGATGGCAGCGTTACTGGGTGCACAAATGAAAGACAACATTCTTCACAACCACAGTTTGGCAATCACAAGTGTAACGCTTTGGACAGATTCAAGAACTGTTCACTCTTGGATTACTTCAGATCAACGCAAGTACAAACAATTTGTAGCCCACCGTGTAACGGAAATATTGAGTCGTACATCAGCAGTAAGCTGGCGATGGATTCCAACAAACCAAAATGTGGCGGATCTTGCGACAAAATGGAAAAATGGGCCTCAACTGACAACCGACAGTACGTGGATTAGGGGTCCAAGATTTTTGTACGATTCCGAAGACAAATGGCCAAAGCGGAAGGAGATTACCCAAGATACGGTGGAGGAAATGCGAGCAACTTTTTTGTATCATCGTGTTGATATTCAATCACCGTTAATCGAAGTGTCCAGAATAGCTAGGTGGAATGTTTTAGTGCGTACTCAAGCTTGCGTATTCAGATTTATTTCTAATTTACGAAAGATAAAAAACAAGGAAAATGTGGAGATGTTGCCCGCTTTACCGTATTCTAGAAGTCGATTCACACTACCAGGTAATTCATCTTTAGTTCTTTTGAACAGAAATGAACTTCAAGAAGCTGAACGAGTATTGTGGAAAATAGCACAGTCGGAAGCCTTCCCGGATGAAATTCACGTATTGCGACGCTATAATCAACAAAAAAATCTTCTTAATGCTGGATTGGATAAAAATAGTGCTTTATACAAACTCTCGCCCATTTTGGATGAATTTAACGTTTTGAGAGTTGATGGAAGAATCCAGAACACAGAGTTTATTCCCTTTGAGATGCGTTTTCCAGTGATACTTCCAAAAAATCACCCAATCACAAAGAAAATATTGCAATACTATCATGAAATGTTCGGACATGCGAATAGAGAAACAGTGGCAAATGAAATAAGACAACGGTATTTCATTACGAATCTGCGGGCACAGGTAAAACAGGTAGTTCGAGATTGTGTATGGTGTGGCGTCTACAAGTGCAAACCATCAGCTCCTAAGATGGCCCCACTTCCTAAGCAAAGGACAACTCCGTTCTTACGACCCTTTAGTTTCGCAGGAGTCGATTTTTTTGGCCCGATTTCGGTAACAGTTGGCAGACGAAGCGAGAAACGTTGGTGCGTATTATTCACATGTCTTACTACGAGAGCGATTCATTTGGAGGTAGCAAGAAGTTTATCCACCCCTTCATGTTTGATGGCCATCCGTCGTTTCATTTGTCGTCGTGGTCCACCATTGGAGTTTTTCTCGGACAATGGCACCAATTTTGTTGGTGCGAGTAAAGAGGTCGTATGCAAGATCCAAGCAGATTGTAACGAAGCTTGTACAAGTTCCCGAACTAGATGGAGTTTTAACCCCCCATTAGCTCCACACATGGGAGGAGTGTGGGAGCGGATGGTGCGTTCTGTCAAAATGGCACTGGCAGGATTGAATGATGGAAGGACCTTGAATGATGAAGTTTTAGAAACGGTTTTAGCAGAAGCAGAGGATATGGTAAACACTAGACCGTTGACCTACGTGCCAAACGACGCTGCAAACAAGGAAGCTTTGACGCCAAACCATTTTATTCGAGGCTATCCTTCGACAGGGCGGTGAATGTTTTTTACCTGGAACTAATGAAGCCGAATCGTTGCGAAATCAATTCAAAAGGTCGCAATTTCTGGGAGATCAACTGTGGAAACGCTGGATAAAAGAATATCTTCCAACCATCAACTTGCGCTCAAAGTGGCATGAGGAACGTGAACAAATCCAGCTGGGAGAGTTGGTCTTCATGGTGGACGAAGAAAACCGGAAACGCTGGGTACGAGGAAAAGTGGAAGATATTATACGAAGTGGTGACGGACGGATCCGCCAGGTGATCATACTGGCAAATGGGAAACAATATCGACGAGCGGTTACTCAGGTTGCAGTGCCTGAAATAAGGATGAGTAAATCTTAGTCATCAATGGATTCCGGAAGAATTACGGGGAGGACTGTGGACACCACTGCAATAGAGCTGGGCTCGTTTTGTTATGTGGTGAGCCTAAATTGGCGGATATTCGAAAAATATGTCAAAACAAAAATATTAACGGATGATAGTATAGAACAAAATAGTAAAAATCAAAATCAAGCGGAAAGGCACAACGTGTTCTACCTAGTTAACTGAACAGTATCTAAAATTTGTAAATTAAGAGCCCATATTTAATAATTTTTATTAAAGTTTGTGAAAATCGGGAAACGTAAGCATCTGAAATAATAATTGAATTGTTGATAGATAAAACTAGAAATTTCTTACAGAAAAAAGTGGAAGTTAAGGGAAACAAATTTGAAGCTAAAAGGTGAAAAGTTAAAATTGATTGAGCCCAACGGGAATATTTATTGTTTATTTAAGAGCTATTGAAAAAAGGTAAGATATTATTATTGTTGAAATCCCGATGAAGTTACAACACGAGTTTATTACAGAGAATAATTTACACAAGGTTGTAAACCAAGCAGAAATAAGCAGATAGTTCAGGATCGTATTTGACTGGAACTACTAATGTAAGTCTACCGATACAAATTTGAAACACATAATAATTTAAAATAAAATTTACAGTTTTGAGCTGCATTGTAAGAATCTGCTACAAAAGGTGGTTTCTTGATTCGATCCGAACATTAAGGGTAGATTTTAAAAGACCAAAAATCTTATCTAGGCACAGTGTTTAGAACCCTTTAGAAATATTGCCAACAATCGGATTTTTTTTGTAACAAGAATCTTACCACTATTCATTACTTCCCCATATTAACCTGGGTAATTATGAACAGATATAAGAACATAAAGAATGATATTTGTTCATGATAACTTTAGTTTACCCTACCATTTTCCGTAGAACTTGTCTTCTGTTTTAACTTAGTTTTAAAAATATATTGTTTAGAATTCAGTACAGATTTTTATATATTGAAAAGACAATTTTTAAAAAGAAAATCTTATTTAATTTTGGAATCGCTATTATATTTAAATTTTTTGCATGTCATTGTTAAAAAGTGAACTTTTAGATACTGAAAACATTATCGAAAACCGTAAATTTTCAATATAAACTGCTTTTTGCCTGCAAAAGTAAAGTTCCCTAATTATCATAAAATTACGTATGCCACCCGTTGAAATACTCGATTTTTTAAGCACTCGACGTAATTATCCAACTCAGCAAACCCCGTTGGATAAATTTACGACTACATTGATTTTGTATCTGGAATTCTGACTTTAAAAGTTTAAAAAAATATGGGCAACAAGTTAAGGAGGCTTTATAAATCAGTTTTGAGGATTATTAAACAGCATATCATTATTTGAGATAAAGACTAAATTTAAAACATTTATTCAATTCAGATTCACTTTTTTTTATTTAAACTTAGGAAATTCAGTTATGAAATGAATATAAAAAATGGCAAAAGGTATTATAAAAAATGATATCTTAATTTATTATAATAAAATCAAAAGTATCGTGAATCAATAAAAATAAGAAACATTTGTTTTTGATTTTCAAAGAGTAGCAAAATTGAAATTTTAAAATTTACAGTTTAAATTGATTGATAATCGAATTCAACTGCCTATACTATTTAAAAATCTGTACTGCATGACTCATAGTTTGAGTTTATGGTAACATTTGAAAACATTGAATTTGTAAATTTTGAAAGAAATTTAAAAAGGAACAATGTAATTTATGAAGTTTCCATAAAAAGATATAAAAAAAAACATATCCTAATCCTCTACTGCATACGATTCCATATTTGGTTTCGAATGATGTTTTCAATATTTTTAGCATGATACAGTACTGTAAAACATTGAGAACTATATTTATAATTAAAAAAAAACTTATGTCATACATCATTTTAACGAATAAAATAATTGAAAACAGATCTATTTTTTGCCATAAATTTCATAGTTGCAGGCTGATAAAAATATTTCCATCAAGAAAAAAACTCTCAACGATTTCATTTTTCATTCAGTACAGGATGAGCTTTGTTATGCAGGGAAATGTGGATTAGATTAAAATAAAAAAAAACACAGTTAATTTTTCAACATATATTTTTATTTTGAAGCAATTTCTCGGGGTAAAATTATGAAAATTAGATAACTGTTCCGGTTAATAATAGATTTATATCGTATTTTATCTTTCCTTGTATCAGGAAAACAAATCTCATTAACTTCTTCAAACACATGCTAAGTTAAGACTAACTTTAAGGATTTATGCAAATAAAACAAGTTGGAAAGTGGAAAAAGAAGGTTTTTAAAATCAAAGGAACTCAACAGTGTACATAATGTTTTCAAAAACTATGAGTTAAGTAATAAAATGGAGATTATAATAAAATCATGAGTAAAACATGATGTTTTCAAATCTGTAAAGCACAAATTGATTGTGTCGCCCTGAATTCGAATTATTTGTCAGATGCTGTCAAATCTAGTTCTGGTGAATTGGGTTTTACTATATTTTGAATATATTGAATCATTGATAACTTATAAATCGACAACTATATATAAAAAACAAAAACAGATTTCCATTCTATTTATTATCCTTCATTTGATAGAGGATTAAGAAATTACCTAGCAATTCAAGGAGTCAATGCCTAAAAAACCCAAGTTTATAAAATGCAATAGAAAATGCAATTACTGGAAAATTATAAGCATCTTTTAATATTTCCAAATTTGCAACAAAGAGTTCAGGATTCGAAATTTAACTTTAATTTGCATGTTTTTATATGATTGATAGTTTTTTTTAAATAATTGTAATTATTGTTATAATTTTTTAGAGACTTTTTAACCACCCGGGCCATTCGGGTCTGTAAAATAATTGTAGTGATGTGCGACACTTGAACCAATTTCAAGAATTTTTTGAATTTCTCATCTCATTCCTAGAGTTTTTTTTTTCAGTTTAGAGGTAGTTGAAGAAAAATTAGAGAAGTAGTTAAAAATTTTTAAACTTATGATATTCTTCTAACACATTTTTCAACTGTTGAATTCTGACTTGGAAATTTTGAATTTTGGGTTGAATCCGTGATATTAGAACCAAAACTAAACTTCGGTTTCCTTTTGTTTTTTTTCCAGTTTCTGGTATAAATTAACAGTTTTTTCCTGGTTTTCCCGGTGTTGAGGCCAATCCCCAAAGCTGCTGATTCGGAAGGCCGCGAAGTTCCCTGACGTACTTAGTTCGAAACTATAATTAATAAACACGGCACTTAGAGTGGGATACGATCACGGGGGAACATTTATTTTCAACACTCAATTCAAAAACGCTTAACTTCGATCTTAACACAAAAGTGGACTGTATTTGCTACGCTCGCTAAACGATATGACCGCACGACACGGGTCACCAAAACAATTTTCTTTTGTCTCGCTACCAACTCGCTGCTATCAACTACTCGTAATTGTCGATCGAGTACCTACGTTCGGTCATCGGTCATTCTATTTGCATACACGCACAGTTGGTTCTGACCACTGTAGATGCGTGCGGCTGGGGATGGTTATTGATGCTGCTTGTGGCTGACCTGATTTACAATATTGGATTTTCTGTTGTTGTTGCTATTTGGCGCAAACATACCGCCCGCCTTGAGTTCACTCAACATGAAATTTAACATTAAATATACAGAAAATGTGGCCTGCTCGGGTTCCTCTTTTCCGGCATCGACATCTTGGATCTCGTCTCTATGAAGATGTTGTAGACTTCTGGATACTACCATCGGCTCGACATTACACACGCTACCATTAACTCGTTGTACTCGGAAGTGAGATGATCCTGGTGTAGAAATGTTTTCCTGCTGGAGACGTAAACGTTTGATTCTGAAATGGCTATATAGTGGTTGCAACATAACTTGCGCTGTGGCCCCCAGGCATCAACGAAATATAATTTCGTCAAAACCAGAGTGCGCCCCTCGCGGGGGCTGAAGATACTTTAGTGTCCCAGCAGTCGAAAAGTGAGATGATGTTCCAAGTGCGATGTTCCTATAAATCAGAGTAGTCTGATTGAGCATTGTCCAAAAGGTGAATCAAAAAAACTTAACTTAGGGTTCTGCCCCTGGCAATTACGACCAAGAATGTCGCTAGCTGCCAATATGCCCTATATGGGGCTAAAATACTTTTGCTCTTAATGATGATAACCTTCGAACGGATGGTGAACGTGCTGACCAGATGACTCGGAGCCCTGTTGATGAGAATTATACGACAATTTCTCCATGCTTCATGTGGTTGTGGAAAACGTAACTATGTTATCGCCCCCTGGCATTAACGGCTGACTGCCGCTTTTAGCCAATTGCGCCCCTACTGGGGGCATACTTATCTGATGAAGAAACTACGGTCTCAACGGGTTCCATGGTCTGGTCTGGACATCTTCGACAAATGATATGATAAAGAACCCTGGTGGAGAAAAACTTCTGTAGGTTCCACAAACAAATGGATAGGGTAGCACGTAACTTAGAAATTGGCCCCCTGGCGAATGCAGCTGATACGCTGCCAGTGCCAATAAAGCCCCTCATGGGGGCGTAAGATACTTATTTTATTTTGTTTGAAAAAACAGGACCGGATGATACAGATGATGGGACAGAACGATGAGCAGCAGAATCCTTTATTTGTCGACAATCCTGGACGAACAATGTGGTGTGGTGTACAACCCTGGCGGAAAGAAACTATTTTAGGTTCCGCAGACAAACAGGTGGGTTTGTACATAACTTGAGGTTTGGCCCCCTGGCAGATACGGCTAATATGCCGCCAGTGCCAATAGTGCCCCTCATGGGGGCGGAAAATACTTATTTTAAAAACGGGTGCCCAGGAATGTTTTCGACGTTGGTGGCTTAATGATGCTCGCGTGGATTTTCAGATGGCTGATTGTCTCGGATGGGAAGAATGCAAATCTTGGAGATACCTCTCGTGAACTCTCCATATTGCGTGCGGACTGTAACTACACGGATGTTTCCATCTGAACCAGGCTGGATGTTAGTAACGCGTCCTAGTTTCCATTCTAGAGGAGGCAAGTTGTCCTCTTTGAGCAGAACCATTGTTCCAATGTGCAGGTTGGATCTTTGCCTCGTCCATTTGTTCCGGCTTTGAAGCTGTGACAGGTAATCGGTCGACCAACGCTTCCAAATCAACTGGTTGATCGCTTGAACTTGTTGCCACCTATTCAGACGATTTTCTGGAAGATGCAGAAGATTTGGATCTGGCACTGCTTGCAACGATCGATGTATTATGAAATGTCCTGGAGTGAGCACTTCTAAATCTTCTGAATCATTGGATATCGGTGTGAGAGGTCTGGAGTTCAGGCATGCTTCTATCTGAACTACTACAGTGTGGAATTCATCGGGTCTCAGTACATATCTTCCAATGACTCTGCGCATGTGTGTTTTGATTGATTTTACTGCAGACTCCCACAATCCACCAAAATTCGGTGATCTGGGAGGGATGAACTTAAACTCGATGCCCTCACTGGCGGCTTCTGTAACTACAGAGTTTCGAAATTGCTCGGCAGTAAACAAACGATGTAATTCATTCAGCTCTCGACGAGCTCCTACAAAGTTGGTGCCATTGTCGCACATGACAAGTACGGGCCTCCCACGTCTGCTTGTAAACCTCCTAAATGCTGCTACAAATGCACCGGTGGAAAGATCTGCTACGACTTCCACGTGAACAGCTTTCACGACGAGACACACGAATACGCATACGTAGCATCTATTCATAGCTCCTTTCCGATGGATAGCTTTGATTTCAAAAGGACCACAATAGTCCACACCAACTCGTTGGAATACTGGGGCCGGCGATACGCGTTCCATAGGTAAATCTCCCATCAATTGTTCATGAACACGTGGTCTCGCTCTAAAGCATCTTACACAACTGTGCACAACTTCTCTGGCTAAATTCCGAGCTGCAATCGGCCAAAAGCGTTCTCGAACACTCGCCATCATCAGTTGTGGTCCACCATGAAGAAGTCTATGATGATAGTCCACAAATACTAGCTTTGTCAAAGGATGTTTGTTATCTAACAGCATCGGGTGCTTTCGCTCCTCGGGAATCGCAGCATTTCTAAGCCGCCCGCCTACGCATAAAACCCCATCTTTCATAATTGGATGAAATGGAAGTATTCTCGATGAAGACTTCACTTCATTTTTCGCTACGAGGTCCGCTATATCAACAGGGAAACTTTCCGATTGGGCTATTTTTACTAAACACAGCAATGCTTCTTTATGCTCCTCACTTTTCAATACTCCAATTCGATGTTCGTTGGGATCCTTATGTCGACAATTGAAGGCAAAACGACGCATCCAGGCGGTCAATCGCACGAGACCCAGGAGTGATTCCTTAAGTCCAAAAATTTCACTGTGTGACAAGATCTGCAGAGCCGCACAGACTAAAGGTTTTTCTTCCAACAAAACTGAATCGAATTGCTGCTCATTTGGCGAGCTCTGTGGCCAGCTTTTAGAATCCTTCGCCAACCATTCTGGACCATTCCACCAAAGTGAACTTTGGGCCAATTGCGCAGGTGTGAGCCCTCGGGATATAATGTCTGCGGGGTTCTCGATACCTGGAACATGATTCCAAATACCGTCACGAGTGATGTGCTGAATCTCTGAGACACGATTCGCTACAAACACATTCCATCTTGAAGGGTGTGCTGAAAGCCAACATTTTACAATGGTAGAGTCCGTCCAAAAATAAGCCTTAGCACCGATCTCCAGACTGTTTTGAACTGTTTCGTACACATGTGACAGAAGAACGGCTGCTGAGAGCTCAAGTCGAGGTATTGTTTGCTTCCGTTTTTTCCCTTTAACATCATCCAGAGGAGCTACTTTGGATTTGGCAGTCACCAGCCGAATAGTAACCTCTCCGTCCTTGGTTGTGTTTCGTAAATAAATCGCAGCTCCGTAAGCCTTTTCAGAGGCATCGCAGAATCCGTGAATCTCGCATGCAATCACGTCCTTGCGGAATGCGATCCATCGAGGAATAGATACTCCATCTAGACCATTTAATTTGTCCCTAAACTCCAGCCAAAATTGCTGATGCTCATCTTTTAATGGTTCGTCCCAAGAATACTTTTCCTTCCAAAGTTCTTGGAGAAACATCTTTGCTTGGACTATAACTGGACCTGCGAAACCGTAGGGATCAAACAAACGCGCAGTATCAGACAAGACAAGGCGAAATGTAACCGGAAAAACAGGTTTCCAAACTGGTAGCTTAAACCAAAACAAATCCTGTGCTGGTTCCCAAGTAAGTCCGAGGGTTTGTATGGTACTATTTCCGGTCTGTACATCCAAGAAATCTTTCTTGTCACATAAATGTGCTGGAAGTTCACGTAGCAAGTCGGGATGGTTGCTGTTCAACTTCCTCAGGCAAAATCCATAAGAGTTCAACAGCTCTACAGTTGATTTGCACATGCTTTTCCCTTCATCAATAGTATGCGCTCCCGCTAGCATGTCGTCGACGTAAAAATTCTTTTTTATAATGACTGCTGCGTCTGGATGCGAAGATTTTCCATCCTCAGCACATTTCAGCAAGCATCGCGTTGCTAAATACGGTGCAGAAGATGTTCCGTAGGTTACTGTAGTTAACTGGTACGTGCGGAGCGGTTCTTCGCTGGATTCTCTCCACAGAATCCGTTGTAGCGGCTGATCTTTCTCATGAACGTTTACCATGCGATACATCTTTTCAATGTCTCCAACTATCGCGTACTTGTGGATACGAAATCTCAATAGGATTGCTATTAAATCGTCCTGGACGACTGGTCCTACCATCAGGATATCATTTAGAGAAACTCCAGAGCTGGTGGAGCAAGAAGCATCGAACACCACTCTGAGTTTTGTAGTTGTACTGCTGGGTTTCATCACCGGTTGATGTGGCAGGTAGTAACAGACTGCAGGTTCATCTTCGACCTCGTGTACCTCACGCATGTGTCCCATCAACTGGTATTCATGAATAAAAGCTGTGTAAAGAGCTTTCACCTCAAGATTAGTTTTCAATCTGTTTTCCAAAGCTAGAAAACGTTTCGTGGCTGCCCGCTTCGAATTACCTAATCTTTCAATCATAAACTCTCTCTTTGGGAGAAAAACTCTTAGTTTTCCGTCGGGATCTCGAGTAGTAGTTTGATTAAAGATGTCTTCACAAGTGGACTCTTCAATTGACAAACAACTTTTCGTTCGGCAGGACTCCAATTCCCAGAATTTGGTTAGCTGCTGCAGTACCTCATCAGTGGAAACTTCTGGTGTCATGGCGCTGTAAGAAGTGACTGGCGTTTCTGGAAACTCTCCTGCTACGATCCATCCCAGCTGGGTGTTTTGAAGAATTGGACCAGCATCAGTAATCTTCATTTGCTCCGCTAGTAACAACTCATAAAAGGTGGAGACTCCTATAACAAGATCAACTGAGCTAGATTCGTTGAATCTGGGATCGGCTAAGCGGATGGACGACGGAAGATTCCAGGCGCTGACATCAAAGCTTCTCTGTGGCAAATCTATTGTGATTCGAGGAAGCACGAAGAATTTTATCTCATCAGTTTTAAACGACGAAGTTCACGACACAATTCGACCAAGAACGGACTCCTTAGAAATGTGAATGGATCCTCCAACGCCTTTCACGGGAAGATTTTCTCGAAAACGAACAAATTTCAACTTCTGCGACAAATGCTCCGTCATTAAAGAAATCTGTGAGCCATTATCTAACAGCGCACGAGCTAAAACTTTGTTGCCACTGCTATCAGACAGCATGACAACGGCTGTCGACAGGATGGCGGTGTGGGTGTTGCGTTGTGTACCTAGTAGAGTAGAAGTGTGGTGGCTAAGAGTGGGAGTGTTTGTGGGAGGTGGCTGTTGTGTAGGTTGTGAGATGTTTTGTGAAGATTGGTTGCTATTCATCCGGGACTGAGCCTGTTGTGTATAAGGTTGCCTTCTTGTTTGACTGTCCGCGCGTTGAGGTCTTCGTGGGTCTTGAGAGACGTTCTGCATGTTTTGTTGGCTGCTTTGGTTGGGAGAATACGGGTGCAAAAGAACGTGGTGATATTGTCCACACTTCAAACAGGATTCCTGCATGCAATCAGCAACAAAATGTCCGGAATCCAAACAATTCAGACATAGCCCCATTCTGCGCACCAAAACTTTCCTGTCGATGACTCGCATCCTAATGAGTCTGTTACATTGTTATGCTTTGTGTCGAGCATTGTTGCAAATAGGGCAGAAACTCTCGAACGTTGCTGTGCTATGACTGATAGGAGCTCTAGTGTTTCGATGATGATCGTCGCCACTGCGACTGGCCGTTGACTGCAGGATTGAACAATGGTTTTCTAGAAACTCAACCATAGCTTCATAGGTAGGGACGGTTTTAGAAGCATGGTGAGTTTCCCACAGACGGTATGTTTCGGCATCCAATTTTTGTGAGAGCATAAACGCTAGCAATGTGCTCCAGTTGCTAGTCTTCTGGCCGAGTTTTTCTAATTGTTGAAGGTTGATTTTAAACGTCGACAACAATACATTTAATGCTTCGTAACTTTCTGTCCGCATGGCAGATGTGGCGAAGAGTGCTTTCAAATGCTCCTGAGCTATCAGTTTATGATTCTCATATTTCGATTCAAGTGTGCTCCATGCTAGGCCGTAGTTCATCGCTGAAACTTGGATTTGATTGATATGGAGAAGTGCGTCATCTCTCAGTGACGTCCGGAGGTAGTTAAACTTATCCATATCGTTCAACTGGACATTATCGTGAATCAGCGACTTGAAGTTGTCTCGAAAATTAATCCAATCCAACAGCTTCCCGGAAAAGGTTGGCAGCTGAAGTTCTGGATACTTTGTGTGACACGGCAAAACCACGTCGGAAACAGAGGATTGAGTTGGTTGTGCGGGAATCGACTCCATCTTCGACAGCAGCTGTTGTTTCAAAGAAAAGTACCGTGTCACAAATCCCTTATACACCTTTTTGCTTTCTCGTTTTCGAACTTCCTTCTTATCGTCGCCGTCTTCAGATTCCTCTTCAAGGTCTTCAAGGATCATCTCTATACGAACTCGCAGATCACAAAACTTCTCGTAGGCTTCGTCCAACTTAGTCAGCCGTGGTTGAAGTGAGCCATGATCCCAAACATCGTCGTAGTCGTGAAGGAAATCTTCAAAGCTCTCTAGCAGACTCCACAAAATCCGTTCCTGTTTGGACATACGTCGAAGATCGTCGGCCATTTTTGTAAAACACAATATGTACTTTGAACTAACACTTTTTATAAAACACTCCCGAGACCTCAAACGGCGACAAATTGACTGATATCAATATTTTGACAGATGAAAATTTTAATTTTCTGATACGTGGAACAGTAGCGGTATCAATTAATTTCGAGCTTTCATGCGCTAAGTGGCTGCTCAAAGTCTACCGGAGAAAGCTTTACAAATCTCCACAGTTCTAAAAAATGAAGGCAAACCATGCAACGTATTCTCATTCAGCCACCTCAACCATTCAATCGCATTTCCACACTCACACTCTATCTACTAGTACTTATCTGTATTCCTTGGGGCGTCCGTGGGTCGATGATGAATCCTTCCAAATTCGGCTTGATCACTTGCAGCTCAGCTCTTAATTTCGCGTTGCACTTTTCGGAAACTTTTGCCGGAATCCACCACTTTTAAATACAGGAATAATCCGAACGTTCACAATTTCACAATTAGTTCGATAGAATGTACCAAACAGTTTTCGTACACATTAAACCCCGTTTAAAGCACTTTCAATTTTACAGCAATCACCCAGCGCGTTTACTTGATGTCGGAATCAACAAACTAAGTCTTTTCTCCCAGGGTGATTTGTTTTGTTGTTCAGGTGAAGTACACAATTTTTCACTCCTAGGTTTCAATTAAATCTTTTTTTTTTTTTTTTTGTAGCGGCCCACCACACTCCCCCACACCAAAAGGCTCAATTGAGCCCCCTGGTAATGGACGCTACTGTTCTCAGCATGTCTGGCAGCAAGGAATAATAAAAGTTAACGCGAGCAAATTTTAATCATGCTGAGAACACAAAATTGTTTAATGTCGTGCGAGGAAATGTATTATTTAACTAAATTGACAACAATATGAATCTCAATGGAAAATAATTTCCTTTGAAGAGATTCATTATACTATATTTACTATTACACTAATTATATTTACTAATTTTATCAAGTTATGTTCAATAATTTAATAAGATAAAAATACAAACTACAATTTTTTAAAGAATAATAATATTAGAAATTAACGCTACAAATATGCAAAAGGTAAGCAAAACAAAGACTGGTTGATGATCGACTGTTTTAATGGTTCAATTTTTCTTTCAAAAGCTGTATCACTTTGGTTTTGAACATGGAACGATTGGTTATGTTTTTAATATCAGTTGGTAAGGTGTTGTATTTAGTAGGTCCAATAAACGAAATTCTTTTTTGCCCTAATGATGTTGTGGATCGGCTTCGTTGCAAGAAATCTGACTGGCGAGTGTTATGAGTTCGCAACCCCGTAGTAAAATGGAGGTTTTGAATATTTTCAGTTGAGTGTAGATTATCATAGATATATATAACAGTTTGCAAATCACAGAGTTCAGATATTGGAAGAACGTTATGCGTTCTTAAAGAGTATAGCTGAAAGGTAGGGAATAACAAAGGGAGTTTTAAGATGTTTTTCAAGCATCTATTCTGGAGCGTTTGAAGTTTCTGTAAGTGAGACAAAGAAGCTCTTCCCCATATCATAACAAGGTAGTTCAAATGAGAGTGAATAAGCGCAAAATAAAATTTAAAGAGAACATGTTGGGGAACAAAATTTCTCAGTTTCCAAAGAACACCGCAAAGAGGAGTAATTTTTTTTTCCAGGTGTTCAATTTGACGATTCCATGAAAGAGTTTCATCTAAGTAAATTCCTAAGTATTTGAAACAACTAACTCTCTCAATCGTATTACCATTCATAGCTGGGTCATTAGTACGAGGCAGTTTTTTATGTGAAGAACGAAACAACATGTATTTGGTTTTTGTATAATTAAGTGAAAGTAGGTTTGAATTGAAATATTTTGAAAGCAGTTTTAGGTCGTCTTCAATGTGCTGAATTATAATATCAGGTGAAGTTTCTGAATAAAAAATTGCTGTATCATCGGCAAATAAACGTGCTGTGCCTTTAAGTTGAAGGTTACATAAATCATTTACATATAAGAGGAAAAGTAATGGCCCGATATTACTCCCTTGTGGTACACCGATATCAATATTTCTTCCCTTCGATTTTCAGCTGCTTGCCAAACAGGCTATCCAAGCGCACTTTTATTCATCCCCAGGGGAACCCAAGCCAGCGAACCAAAAAGGGAATCAACCCAAGCCACCCGCTAAGAGTAGGGACCCGCACAAAATGGGGCAAACCCAAGCCAAGCCGGCTATCACAATACACTTGTTCACAAAGAAAAAACGCGCACAAACTCCGCGGTTTAATCCGGTCGCTAAGGACCAAATGTTGAGGCCAATCCCCAAAGCTGCTGATTCGGAAGGCCGCGAAGTTCCCTGACGTACTTAGTTCGAAACTATAATTAATAAACACGGCACTTAGAGTGGGATACGATCACGGGGGAACATTTATTTTCAACACTCAATTCAAAAACGCTTAACTTCGATCTTAACACAAAAGTGGACTGTATTTGCTACGCTCGCTAAACGATATGACCGCACGACACGGGTCACCAAAACAATTTTCTTTTGTCTCGCTACCAACTCGCTGCTATCAACTACTCGTAATTGTCGATCGAGTACCTACGTTCGGTCATCGGTCATTCTATTTGCATACACGCACAGTTGGTTCTGACCACTGTAGATGCGTGCGGCTGGGGATGGTTATTGATGCTGCTTGTGGCTGACCTGATTTACAATATTGGATTTTCTGTTGTTGTTGCTATTTGGCGCAAACACCCGGTTTTAATGGTTCTGTGGCCACCCTGAATGAAGTTTGAGGGTAATGCGCTTTTGACATGTGGCATTAGACTGAGTCGATTTTAGGTCATTTTTGAATTTCTCAATCCCTGGGGTCTTAAAAGCTTCATCTTGGTCCAAAACTCATCCATGAATTTTTGCAGAATTTTTCAGTAACGTTTCATGAATACCCCTGTAAAACAGATTATAACTTTTTTCCCTAATTGAGATATGAAGTTACGGTTTCCAACAGAGTTTTTCAGCGAAAAATTTCCTTTAAGAAATTTATTAATAAGCACAAAAATCATTTGCTGGCTCGGTTCCACAGACGAAATAAAAATGATGTTGATTTTTCAGTACAAAATATTCAATTTTCCCATACAAACCTAAAAGTTTAAACTTACTCATGTAAAAGTTATTAAAAAATTCTGCAAAAAACATGGATGAGTTTTGGACTGAGACGAAGCTTTTGAGACTCCAAGGTTTGTGAAATTCAGAAATGACCCCAAATGTGGCATGACAAAATTTTAAAATTCAACAAGATTTTTGTGAGTTTTGTTAAACTATATTTAACTTGAATTATCGTGTGTACAGAATCTGTAAAGAAAAAGTTGATGGTTTTTCATTCTAATCCATCTGGAAATCTTAAATTCAACAAATTCAAGCTTTTGGCAAAGCTGTGAATGATAAGATATTGGAATAAGAGACAGGTTTTGAATGCCAAAATCAGGCAGGTTAAATGTCTATATCAAGAAAAAATAGATAAGTCTAATAAACTTCTTACTTTTCATCATTGAAACATTAAATCTTCGCTCAAATCACTATCTTACAATGAAAAAGAAGAGCTTAGTACTGATCCGATAAAGAACGATATGAACAAAATCTATATATATAAAAATGAATTTCTGTCTGTCTGTCTGTCTGTCTGTTCCCTATAGACTCGGAAACTACTGACCCGATTTGCGTGAAACTTAGCAGGTGGGGGTATTGGAGGCAGGGGAAGGTTCCTATTGTGGTTTGAGACCCCTCCCTCTCTCATGAAGGGGGGGAGGGGCCTCCCAAACAAAAGACAATTTTTTGCATAACTCGAGAACCCATCAAGCAAATGGTATCATATTTGGCATGAGGTGGTATTTGGGAACGAGGAATATTTCTTTGAATATTTGGTACCCCTCCCTCCTTTCAGTGGGGTGATAGGAAGGGGGGAGGGGGCCACATTACAATTTTTCATATAACTCGAGAACTAATCAAGATATTGGATCCAAATTTGGCACGGGAAGGTATTTGGATACGAAAAATATTCCAATGCTTATTTGAGACCCCTCCCTCTTTCCAGTTGAAAGGGGGAGGGGCCACTTTCATATTTTTTTATATAGTTCAAAAACTAATAAAGTAAATGGAACCAAATTTGGCATGGGAGGGTATTTGGGTACGAAAAATATTTCTATGATTATTTGAGATCCCTCCCTCTTACCAGTAGGGAGATATAAAGGAGGGAGGGGCCTCTTTTATAGTTTTCAACATAACTATGAAAGTAATCAAGCAAATGGAACCAAACTTGGCATGGGCGGGTATTTGGGAACGTGACATGTTCTAATGATTGTTTGTGACCCCTTCTTTCTTACAGCGGGGAGGAAGGAAAGAAGGAGGGGAGTTTCATACAATTTTTACTGCATAACTCAAGAACTACAACAGCGAATGGAACCAAATTTGGCATGGAACGATATTTGGGTACGAGAAATGCTTCTATGAATATTTGGTATCCCTCACTCTTTCGAAGAGGTGGATGAAAAGGGGGAGGCAAGGTCTCCCTTACAATTTTCAGTATAACTGGAGAGCTGATCAAGCAAATTGAACCATATTTGACATGTGAGTGTATTTGGATACGAGAAATGTTTCTATTTTAAACTGAAGACGTACCTTTTAAGCGGTAAGATATAAAGGAAGAAGGGGGGGTTTCCATTTTTTTTTGCATAACTCGAGAATTAATCGAGCAAATGAAACCAAATTTCATCATAATCATCAAAAAGTATTTGAGTACGAAAAATACTTTTATGAATATTAAGTTATCAATTTTGTTAGCATATGCTCTCAATTTATGCTTACGAAGCCAACAAATGGAAACAAATATGGCATGGAAAGGTACTTGGTTACGAGATATGTTTCTACGATTGTTATAGACTCTTATGCTTTACAGTGTAGAGAGGGAAAGAAAGAAAGGGGCTCCATACAATTTTTGTTGTAAAGCTAAAATACTTATCAACCAATGGAACTGTATTTGATATAAGAGGATTTTTGGGAACAAAAAAAAATGTTTATTAAAGATTACAATCTCCATTCAGCAGGGGGTGAAGGGAAGGACAGGGGGGGGGGGCTGTCTAATCAGTTTTTTAGCATAAATCCAGAACATATCAAGCAAAAACAACCATACTTTATAAGTTAGATTATTTGCGAACGATTAATTTGGGACCCTTCTTTTTTAGGGCGAAACTTAAGGAAACAGATGAAAATTATCAGATCTTTAAAACAAATTTATAAATCAAGATTCAGAATATAAGTTATGGTTTGTGTTGCAATTTGAAACTCCAGCTGAAGCTCTCATTTTATAGTGGTTGCTTATTAATTTCGTCACAATTTGATTTTCAATAATACCAAAAACAATAAAAATTTGAATGATATCTGAAAATATCATTTGATTCTGAAAGGTGTAGCAAAGCACACCGGGTCAGCTAGTAATACCATAAAATATGGCCATATAGCATACCTAACTATGTTTCATGCAAATGAACTAGTAAATATCATCCAAAATTTTACCAAAGTTTCAGCCTTGACGTATGCTTAACATCCGTTGCACCATTTTCAATTAAATAATATCAAAATATTGCAAGTGTGAGTGAAATATGGCTTAAAACATACATTTGCGCATTTATCCTGCCGGTTTCGGGAATCAGCTATTTTGACTAATTTTATTATTAAATAATTCTAATAAAAACTTGAAAAGATTTCAACAGAAAAATTGCTATAACTTAAATAAAACAGATTTCCGTTCATGTGCATATAGTTTTCAAACTTCTGTCTATTGGAATATGGGAGAAAATGAGTACATTCCTTAATATACGCATTTAGCCTCCTCTCCCCTATAGTGTTTTGCGTCAGAAGATGGTACGGGAATATCAAAAGGAAAATTTTGTTAGTGTCATTCATATTTTATTCGGAATGAACTCTTTCTCAATGTTACCTGACATATTCACAAAAAAAATCCAGGTTAGTATTGTATGCTATGAAGCCCGTTTCAAACAATATGTATGGTTGCGTATTAGGTAGTAGGATACTCTCTGATAAAAAAAAAGAATGAATTGATTTTTTCAACTGAATTTCACACCAGTGCATAATGCATTGATCGGCCTACGATGATTCAAAGAAAAAATAAACCCTGTTTTTTAAGTTTTGTTGATTTGTCTTGGCAATTTTTTTTTATAGTTAACTTACGTTATTTTGAAATCCTTTTGAATCAGCTGATCAATAAATGTAAAGTTCAGAAGGCATTTAGAGCAAAGTTCTCTGAATAAAAGTTAAGGCAATTTCTATAAATGAAGTTAATTTAAATGTCAAATATTTAAAAGGCTTTTACTGCATCTACAGTTTTTGCATAGAGCTGTTATTAAAAACAAAATTTAAAGCAATCTATAGTAAATGTTTTCCAAAATCCAAGTTGAGCACTTAAGCTTCAAACATCAATAAGGTGAAAAACCATCCCTGTCATAAATTTAAGAAGATATCGTCTTAAATCTTCGTAGCTGGATGGATGAAAATGATTGATCCTATCATCGTCGGCTGACTCTCTCGATGGATCACATCTGTTCGACATCAAAGCAAATATTGTTGTTTTCCTTTTTCCAATAAAAGCAGAAGCAACAGCAACGTGTTTTCACATCACCGCTTCCAGGATTAAAGGTTTCGGGTGCTGAAAAAAGGGCAAATGGTAAATACGTATGTTCTGAGTTTATTCCATCTGTATCAGAGGAAGCCTTTTGTGTTTGTTGATTGATCCTTCATTTGAACTCTGAACAACTTGCAACTAAAAACATTGTTTTAGTGACTCTGTGCCTAATCAAATGTGGTCTAATTTAAAATGGCTGTTTGAAGTGTAATGTTTATGTGTTATGCTATTGAACATAGATTGCCGGATTTTTCCGGCATTTTTCTAAACCGGGCGAACTTGAGCTATTTTATCAGAAAACCTGACGAAATCCAAGTAGTTGAATTCAAAATTTGCAATCTAAAATAAAGATCTGGGCAAATTTGGTCAAATGCCAGGTATTTTTCGACGAAAACCTAGGAAGAAAACACTTAAAACATTGTTCAATTCATTGAAACACATCATCACATTTTCAGTCGTATAGCAGGCTTTAAAAAGAAACGACCTAGGTTATTTTGAAAAAAAGGGTCAAAAAATTTCTGGTCACAAAAAAACAAATAAAAAAATCAGTATTTTCGAGATTTTTTCAGATTTTCAGAGTGTAGAAATCCAAACAACCGGGTCGGATTGGACCTTTCAAAATTTGACATCAAATATCCAGGCAAGTCTGGATAAAACCGGAATATTTGGCAAGCTTAAATTACAAAATTTTTATAAATTTAAGAAAGAAAGGGCTCCCACATGCTGCAGACTTTATTTGGGACCAGAAAATTGATTTTGTTTTGACAATCATTATTTTTTTCAATTATATAGCACTTTTTTCAATGCAAAGAGATACAGCCACTGTCTACCTTCGTGAGGGTTTTTCCGAGTAAACCTTCATTACCAATTTCAATTAAATTCATCACCCAAAGCTGCTGAAATCGTTTGGTCGCTTCCCATTTATATGTTTATTTTTCGTTTGGTCCAACAATAAAAATGCTCCATCCAAACAAATTATCTCAAAGCTGAACGACCCGAATTGTCCCGTTCCACCAACAACAAAAAAAATACCCAGCTGTGGGCCCAATTCAGTGAAGATAAAACGGGTAGGTGTCAGAAAATAATCTCTCGCTTTTCATTCACATGCTCTTCATCACCGGAGAGCTTCCATCATACAAATTGTTGGAAAGGGGGGATGAATTTCAAAACCAGGATTCTTCCTTCCCTCCAAATTCGCCACTCTTTCGACTCATCCGTCAACCTCAAACTGGATATTTACTGACTGCCTCTGGCCTAGACTTCATCTCGTCATCGTCGTCGTCGTCAGCGAGGCCATTTGTCGACGTCGACCGACGAAAGCGAAATTAAATTAATTATTCGCTTTGCTTTGCTGGCTGGCTGCAGCCGAAAGGAACCAACTTAAGTCCCTCCCTCCCCTGGGGGTCGGAGGGAAAAAGTGGAGGCTGACTGACTGGCTGATCCTGTCGCAAAAAGAGTCCTTGACTTTTAATCATATCCGCAGACCGGTTTGAAGGTTTTATTTTCCGGAACAGGATACAGTGGCGTAGAATTTTAACTGTGATATATCAGGTTTTGGAAGTTTATTACCAATGTTAATGGTTCTTTAACATTAAATTGCATAATCTTTATCAAGTTTAGTCCAGTTAGGTTTGAAAAAATATTTGATTTGTTATATGATTTACATGAAAGGCATTTAAAAGAAACCTATGTCTTTTCAAAACCACTTTAAACGTCCTCATGTGACACAAAACAACCAATGAAATATACGGCAATAAATTAAAAATAAACCTGAAATGGTCAGAAATGCTTTAAAATTGAATTGAAAATATTTTTTTAACTCTAAATTCTTTCATTGGGTCTTAAAGCAATTATACATTTGTTTTTAAAGAAATGGTAGAATGAAAATTTTGTTAAAAAATTTCAAAAATCGATTCAACAAAAAGCTTTTTTCATATCAGATGACTCATTTCCAGCTTAATAAAATACCAAAAATGAATGCAGAACGCTATGATGATTACCGAAACCATCTCACTTGTATCAAAACGTCTCTGTCGCAGTCTAGCTACAAGTCTTGGGTAAATAATGAGATATTTTAAAAACTTACACAAAAGAGTTTTTTGGTTGCCCCAGTTTACTCCATACTGTGCTTATAAAATCCATTTTAAGCAGATTTTTTTTAACATATTCGATTTTTGAATACTTTTGTTGATTTTAGGCTTCAAAATTCAATTTAAAGTGTTTTGTTCAGCATTGTAGCGCTTATGTAACAACTTATCTAGAACTGGTATGACATTTCTCTTTTTGTGAATATATATTATATTTATACTCATTGCAAAGATCTAGAGTGAACATACTCAAAATCCAGAGTACATTTTTTTTATTTAATTAGAGCGAATTTTGAATTTTCCAATCAATTCGTCTCTGCAGTGTAAAGTTGAACTTAGGTGCCAGAAAATCTGAGAAATGGCAAATTGACAAAAAGTTTGAAATACAGCTACCTTTGAAAGGTAGTTCGTCTAAATTCTGTGTTTTGTAGTTTGAGAATCTTAAGATTCTAAAATGTACGTTAAAATTACGTTGAAATTTCCAATCAATTTTTTTTGTCTTAGAAATAGTTTTGATGGTTCACTGATTGAAAAATACGGTTTTAAGATCACTTTCCTACATTTCTACATTTTTGTAGTTTTGAAAAAAAAAATAATAAAAAAATATCCTAATAGGCAACATGTACATAGCTTCCAACTTGCGGCTTTGTTATTTTTTTACCATTTGGTAGCTGGTTTACATTCTTATTTTTGAAGCATGTTTTTTAAGACTTTGAATGACATAATAATGAACAGTGCATCAACAGTGCATTTGCAACTATAAAATTTATTCAAATCGGTAGAGGAACAAGAGAGATATAGCAATTTAAAGCAAGGAATGCCAAATTGATGCTGAAATTCTGATAAGAATTTTTTTTCCGAGCTTCCCATTAAAAAAGAAATGATGCAAAATAAAAGATTTCATGAATTCATTAGGGGGCCCAGAATTTGCCTTCCTTTTGGATGCTGTAATATAGCTGCAACTCGCCAAACTTCCAATAGTTTTATAATGACACGCAAGAGCTGAATTGGATGAATTAAATAACTTAAATCATACTTCTTTATGCTATGGATATCAGGCCAAAACAATTGAACTTGAAAATCGGAAATAAAACGTTAAACATAACAGGTAAGGGAGCCCCCGTGAAATAACATTTCGAGTATTTTCACTATAATATAGGGTGGTCGGATTTACCGGTTTTTTTCAAATCCGGTATTTCGGTATTTGTTATTTATGAAACCGATAAAACCGGTAAAACCGGTATTTTTCAAAGTATATCGAATTCATAAAAGATAACGTCTAATTGCAGTAGTAATGGCATAATATGCTCAGAATTTATAACGCAATAATTTAGCAATGGTATTGTGCCTTAAATTATTCCTTTGTCATAAATCTATCATCATCCTCATGATAATCATAAAATTTATCATCTTCATTTTATTATTATAATTTCGCTGTAAGGTTGCGGCAATTCTAGTTTCATATTTTTTTTCAACGAATTTTTGTCCTAAGTGTAGGACATTCAACAGTAGATATATAAGTTTTGCCTTAAATAGGTACGTCACCTAAATTAACTCAAACACTTTATAACCCCAATAAAAATTGATCCATAACCAATTGATCCAATTAGGGAAGACGGTTGTAAGTAAAAATGCTCTGTAAAACAGTATTCAAATTTAAGAACAGATTTTACAGGTATAGTAGAAGTTAATATAGTCTTTCATGAAAATAATATGAAATTGGTATACAAAAATATTTTTGGTTAAAACAATGACTTAACTAATCAATGAACAAAACTCAAAACTTTGTCACAAAGTTTTTAGTTGACTCACAGAATTACAGATTATTGTTGTCTAAAATACGGATGTTTTCCCCGCAACTCAGGTCATGATCGCATTAAGTTTGCCTTCCCAAAAATAAATCGATCAAATGGAAATAAAAATCTATTAAAAACCAGTCAAAATTTAGCAAATAATATAATTGTTTGGATCTGTACCATATGATTTTTGTTGCTATCATACTGTTGCAAATTTATAAAAGCTTTGTTACTGCTTTGTCTGGAAAAAGAAAATGCTTCAACAGCGTTAAAAGTAAAAACAACAAAGTTCCATTAATTACTTTGAAAGTATTGATAATAAAATTCATACCAACAGTCTATCATTTGTTTAAATGCTGACTCTGTTGGAAGCTTCGTTATAACTGAACTTAGAATTGATGTAAACATGTGTTTAAGTTCTGACTTGTTGAAACATTTTAAGTTTCTAAAAAGTTTTCAATATTTTTTGTTTTAAATTTCAAGCCGGGCACCGCTTAGAACGATTTGATAAACTTGGCCTGTTTGTAGATAAAACATTTTTGAAATTTTTTTCCAAATTCCAACTTATCATTGAAAAATTCAGTGATTATTGTGAAGCAATCCTAAATTTCTTGTAGCTATATCTTTTTTTCAGTCATTGTACATTTGTACAGTCTTTAAATGTTGTGGAGCGTTAGTTTGATTGCTGAACTGAAATGTGTAAAGTTTCATGAAAAAAAACTTTAATCCAAAAAGTAATATCGACAATTTTTATCAATAATCAAATCTTACATAAACAGGTTTATTGAGCTTGGACTTTGAAGCTGATGGAACAAAATTTGAATATTTGTACTTATAAATATTTGGTAAAAAACATTTATCTGTGTCAATTTAAAAAAAAAAGCCAAATAATGATGAAAAATTTACCGGAAATACCGGTTTTTTACCGTCCGAAAAGTCGGTATTCCGGTATTGAGAAAATGAACGGTTTTACCGGTTTTGGTAAAACCGGTTAGACCACCCTACTATAATATGAGTTGAGAGGTCCTCTAGAGTAAAGATTGCAGAATTACTCTCACAATTTTGTTGGCTGAGTAAATCAGAGGATTTTTTTTCAAATCCTGGTAAAATCTTGGCATTTTATTTAGAACTTCTTTACATACAATGTGGATCAAACTTAGCATGATATTTTTTTTAAATCTACAACAAAGAGAAAAAAAATTAAATTTTCAACAGACGTTTTAGTTTGACGCAGCCAAAATTGGGATTGTGCACATACATACATTGCTAGCTTTAATCTTCTTATGAATAAACAATTGATGGAAAATATCATGTTTACTTAAATTAACTCAAAGACTTTCTCAATAAAATTCAAGAATTTTATCCGGAAATATCCGGGTTAATTCCGGGTTTTATTGAAAAAAAAAACTAAGTAGATAGTGATAGAAACATTAATTATCCTAAAAAATGTTAAGCTTTTTCAGCTGTGCTAAAAAAATAATAATAAAACCGAGCTATTGTTCATTTTATAAGCATTAATTTGAGTTTAAATAATGCACACAAAAATTTTTGATCATTATTGAAATTTTTGTGTGGTTTAAACAAACGACACCATTTTACAATTGTTCTGGAACGAACCACCCTAACATGAGACGAAATGACCCAGCAGTAACATGGCGATGCTGCGCGTATTAACGGCAGTAATGCGCGCCAAAATCATCGGCTTTTCCTCGGCAACAAAGAGGGTTTCCCGAAGGATCCTGCCAAAGTCAGCCAAAGGCTTGGTATCTTTTCCAACCAACCACCTTCGGAGACGGTAACAAATTCAGAGGCCTGAGCAGCAAGTCAGAGGTCAGAATGGCCAAAGTCAGAGGTCCAATAGGGACCATAGTTTGTGTCAGATGTCGATATAATTGTAATTAGTCTAAGTTGTTTGAAGTCGTAATGCAGTCCACTAAATCGTTGTAGGGGGAAGTGTTCCTAAATGCGCATGTTGGGTAATATGCGCATACAGCCGATTGACGATATGGCTGAAGATTCATCATATCTCATCAGTGCAGTTTAAGGGTAATACGCTTTTAACACATGACATGAAAAAATTAAATTGTTATACAAAGTAGAAAAAATTTAAAAATTCAAACAAGATTTTTGTCAGTTTTGTTCTAATATATTGAACTTTAGTTGTCGTGCGTACAGATTCTGTGAACAAAACTTTTAATGGTTTTTCTTCCTCATTCATCTGGAAATCGGAAATTCAACAAATTGAAGCTGTTGGCAAAGTTGTAAATGATAAGATAATGGAATAAGAGACAGGTTCTGAATGCCCATATCAAGGCAGGTTAAATGCCTATATCAAGAAAAATAGATTAGTCTTATAAATTTTTTACTTTTTATCATTTAAACATTAAATCTACGCTCAAATCACGATCCTACAGCGAAAAAAGAAGAACTTCAAACTGATCCGATAAAAATACGATATGAACAAAATTTTATCATGAAATACGGCCATATGGCATACTTAACTATGTTTCATTCAAAAGAACTAGTGATGTAAAAAATTTCAGCAAAATTTCAGTCTTCACGTATGCTCAACATCCGTTTCTACCATTTTCAATTAAATAATATCAAAATATAGCAAGTTTTAATAAAATATAGCTAAAAACATAAATATGCGCATTTAGCCCGCCAGTTTCGGAAATCGGCTATTTTGACTTCTTTTGTTATAAAATTATTTTCACAAAAACTGTAAGAGATTTTAACAGAAAAATTGCTCTAACGTATATAAAACAGATGTCCGCTCATGTGTTTATAGTTTTCAGACTCCTATCTATTGGAATATGGGAGAAAATGAGTGCTTTCCTTAATATGCGCATATAGCCCGCCTCTCCCCTAATGTTGTTTTGAGTGTGTACGGTTTTAATTATCGGAGGAAATTCTGATGCTATCGATTCATGCCATCAGGGACGATTCTGAACACCAATAATTGAATTTGAAAAACAAAACAGAAATCCTAAAATTTCTGTAGTAGCTTTAAATTGACCAATCCGGAACACTGTGTTCCTCAATTGAATTTCAATTTCAGTCTTAAGCTTTAATTCTAAATGGTACCGTCAAACGGGGCATCATGCAGAAGCAGGATTAGATGAAACATTTTTATACCACAACACTAATTCAATTTTTATTTCAATATACTGTAATATTGTTATCATTGAATGATAACAAATTGATGATGACATAGTTTTTAACATCGTGAAAGAGTTTTTTAAAGTTTTTGATTGTCATAAAAATTAAAAAAAATCGAGCAATAGATGTACATTTTTTTTCATTTTTCGATGCCAGAAAAAACTTTACCTAGTATGACGGATTGGCTTAATGATATCACCTAAAAACTTTATATTGCTTTCATTATCCTATACCAACACTGTTGGTTTATAAATAATTTTCGGACAATCATCAATTTTTTTTAAATAAATATTTTTTCATTTTAGTTCGCTGTCTGGGGCAAAATGCCAGAAAATGCAAATCAGAACTAAATCTCATAAATCGCGTTTCCATATGCTGGGATATGATTGCTATGCGTTATGCGTTTGTTATCATTAAAATTTCATCCATCCTAAGATTTATTTTCATGATTTGAGCTTATAGAATATTTTGTAGTATTTTTTACCCCTAAATGTATGCTGCAGATTAATACTTTTTTTCTTTGAAACATTTTTTTCAGAAAAAATCATAAATTTAATTCGAACAAAACCAAAAATTGCTGCAATTAGTTTTTTATGCGTTAAGTCATCATAAAACTTTTGATGTGATGTGATGATATCTGTAAGCATTAGGATTTTAGAAGCCATTGAAGTTGAAAATTGTTGCATGTTGCCCCAGTTGACGGTACTTTTCCAACAAATTCAACCAAATTTTGATACTATTGATTCCGATGTACCGTCAAACGGGGCATCATGCAAAAGCAGGGTTAGATGCATCATTTGTATACCACAACACTCATTCATAATCGTCATTGAATTGAGTTTCAAATAGGCTGAATTTGGTTGTAGTTGTAGTTTTGTAATATTACAAAAAAGGTAGTTTAATGTTTTGAAATATCTATTTTTTTCGAAGACTCACAAACAAACACCTCTCCTGTTAAAATAATAGCATTAAGAAATAAAAGAGTTATTTTATATGAAAGTTTGACTTTTTTTCCTTTGTATAGGTATAGTTTTTGAGTTATTTCTAAGGTCATTCTATATTCTATGATAATTTTTGAATATTCACAAAACGGAAATTCTCTATTAGAAAACCTGTTTCTATAGAACAAATGGCTAAAAATCCTATCAAATGTTTAAGTTTGAATTAAAAAAAAAAGAAAACACATAGGAACAGTGGGTGGACCTACGGAATTGAATGGAGGTAAAATTTCATTAGTTTTAAAGGGCAAAACATTTTGAGAAATGTTTTCAATTTTGCCCTTAAAAGCATGCAACAATATTGTCCATCTTTTGAGTATATTTGTTTTTGAAAGAAAACGTTAAAAAATTCATAGAGTTGAAACAAAAAATTTCCTTAATTGATGTTTCAAGTCTGCTGTGCTAATTAGCATCAAAAAAATAATTTTGAAGATGTTGAGATACGTTAAACCACATTGATCAAAGTTACCCCGAAACATGAAATCTGGTTTTGTAACAAAAAATTTAGTTATAGCCACTAAGAGCATCTGTATCCGTGGTCTATTCTTGGGTCTAATTTAAACAAGAATAAAACCAACGAAATAAGATCCAATCCAGTGAAAAAACAGGCAATCCCACTCGTGTTCAATTAACTGTCAACCGGTTGAGAACTGCGTCAAATTGGATCCAAATTTCATCAATTTGGAGTAATCCTTATACCAGTTCTAAAAAAATGTGAAATGAAACTGGTATAATGGAACTCGAATGCGGTTGCGTGGGTCAGAATTTGGGTCTAAACTGACTGTTTGGACCAAGGATACAGGTGCTGTAATGTCGGTTGAACATTCGGCGATCAATGATCATGCTTTTTACCAGGGGCGGGGAACTTTTTGAATCATTACCCCAAAACATTTTTATTTAAGTTGATATCACCCCATGACGAAGAGCAAAAAACAAAATCGACATTTTTTCAGCATCTTCATATTATGCACCAACAAATTCATAAAATTGCAAAATGAAAATATACACTTTTCAATTAAAAAATATTCACTGTTACCCCCAAGAATTTCTTCTTTACCCCATTTGGGATAATTTACCCCGGTTCCCCGACCGCTGCTTTATACTCTTTACTTCAGTAAGTATTTTAGAACTTTTTAGTGTTACAAAAAAACATCCCCTTCCAAAATATTCGAAAATGAATCAAAGTTCCCCCAGTTTACGGTTCTTCTATTTAGAAAATTTTCTTAAGCAAACATTTTGAATTCAGCATATTCTTTTCTTATTGACAACTAGCTGATCCCGTGCGAACTTCGTTTCGCAAGCAATCATAAAAATGTGATAAAATAAGATGATGTTTTCCAAACAAAGTAAAATATTCTCTACACTGATCATAAAGTACATTTTCTAAACAGTATTTTTATAGAAAAAAAGGAAAACCACCCCCAAACTCATCGATCCTGTGCATGAACTTTTAACTGAAAATTTCATAATACGGATCAATTCGTCTCACCTGAAAAAAACTCCGTGTATTATATTTTACATCCATATAATTGCCCGTATCTTTAAACCACAAGTAATATGGACGACCCCCGTCGAGACGCTTTACACCAATATTGCCGACCCCTGCCACTTTTGCTGACTCCTGCCCCGAAATAGGATAATTGGAATCAATTGTTTGTCCTAAAATCTCCCGTGTGCTAGTTTTCATCTCAATCCGGTGGATAAAAACGTAAATATTACAAAAAAACAGGTAATTTGGACGACCCCTTTGGCCGACTCCTTTTACAAAATTTGATCCCTGAAATCGGCTGCCCGACTTTTTTAACCCACGTGCGTAAATTTTAATTGCAACGCAATGTAAAATAACGTCAGTATCGCAAAAAAAGTGACCAGGTGATATGAACGTCCCCATTCTCCGATTATCTCCGATATTATTAAACCGATTATCTATCCCTGAAAACTTTTGTGTGCCAATTTTCATCTTAATCCAAAGTATAATTACGTCAATATCGAAAAAACAGTGAACAGGTAATATGGACGAACCCTTTTTCCGACCCTTCCCTCAAAATTGGATGCTTGGAATGAATTGCTCATTGCTTACAACTCCCGTGTCCCAATTTTCATCTCAATCCGATGCATGATAACGTCAATATCGCGAAAATAAAGAACAGTTAATATGGACGACCCCTTTGGCCGACCCCTGACCAAGATTTGGATAATTGGAATAATTTGTTTGTCCTGAATAACTCCTATGTGCAAATTTCCATCACAATCCGATGTATAATAACGTAAATATCACAAAAATATTGAAAAGTAATATGGACGACCCCTTTTTCCGGTCTCTAATAATAAAATTACTAAATATAGACGACCCCTTTGGCTGGCCTCTGACTCTGCATTTTATACCTGGAATCGATTGCTCGTCACTCAAAATTCCCATGTGCTAATTTTCATCTCAGTCTGATGTATAATAACATCAATATCGCAAAAATATTAAACAGTTGATATGGACGAACCCTTTTGCTGACCCCTGACCCAAAATTGAATACCTGAAACCAATTGGTCATCTCTCAAAACCAAACTCATTTGCAAATTTTCATCTCAATCCGACGAAAAATAACTTCAATATCGCGAAAACAATATTTGTCTTCTATGGACGACCCCCTTCAGAAGGGGTCATCCGAAAATCTGAAAAAAAATTTCATCATTCCTGGTCCTAATGAGCATCCATGCCAATTTTCAGCTCTCTAGCTCTAAAGACGGCAGAGTCTATAGAGGGCAAACTAACAAACAAACAAACCCACAGAAATTGCTTTTTATATATAGGTATAGATTCACAAATCAATTTGAACATAAAAACACTCTCGAAGTTAACCTTCTCTTCATTGAGATTTATGATTCTGTAGGTGGAATATTTAACTTCCATTCTGAACTTGTATTTTCAAATGTCACTTTTTTACATTTAGAAGAACTATTGCCTAAAGAATCTATTGTTTAATGTTGGACCTGATGAAAATTGTATTCTAAATTTAAAATTTTAATCCGCAAAACATTAATAAATATTAAACATATTGCAAACGATATTTTTGTGTTTTCAAGAAATGAAATTGAAATAAACATATGGATTTTAATTATAAATTTTGATATTCGCCTGGATTTCGCCGGAGTTTATTCTTATTTTCATTCTCAAATCAAACTTTCAAAACAAAATATGTTGTAAATTTTGTTTTATTTATGCGTTTAAAACCAAACTTGATTGGATTGTGGTCGACAGTTTTGAAAACAAAGGCCGGGATTCTGCCAGGTTTTTAGTTTAAAAAGGACGTGATTTGTCGGGCTTACATACGTGCTGTACGTCTCGGTGGTCGAGTGATAAGCGTGGTAAGACGGTAATCGCTGATCCACTGATGGGTTCGATTCCCATCTCAGTACTGGGTGTTAAATGTTAATCTCAAGTTGTCCACGTCATTTATTCAGTCTGTAAAGCCTAAATCGGCTAAGACGGTGTATGACTTTTAAAAGAAAAAATTCTGGAAACTTTATGACTGCTTGCCCAGGTTTTAAGGAAAAATTCGAAGCATCCGGTTCGACCCAGATGCCCGCATTTAATTAAAAAACTGATCGGGTTCTGCCCAGATTTTTTCACATTTTTTGCAAAAGTTGAGTAAAAAATGCAAATTGAATAATGGTAACCTTTTATTTTTTTTTGGGTGGAAAAACGAATTTTTAAGAGCTATTATCACTGAAATAAGTAAGAATTTTTCTATTTCTGTAAAGATTTTGTCGAAAAAATGAAAAAATTTCGACCAGTTATTTCTAAACACAAGCCAGGAGTTTCCCGGCCCTGATACACACTAGAAAATTGCTGGAATGCTCCATCTAGAGAACTCTATCAAATCAAAATTTCCAACAAATCTTAAGTAAAAATTCAATTCGATTTTTGCCCCTGAATGTATGCAACAGATTTTTCATCTAAAACCATAAGCATGAACTCCACGTGCAGTCATATTAAACTGATTTCTCGTGCTGCATTTGCTCTTGTTAGGAACTCAGATACTAAGCAGTGCAATAGTTTTTTTTTTTAATTTTCTAGGCGTAATTTATTTTGTTGAGGGCCTTCCAGAAATCTTTGACATCAGTTGCTCACATATTCTGTTTATTTGCTACTGCTTATGCTTTGTTGATGAACAAAAATTTACTTGCTCCAGTGAGAAAGCTCCTTATAAGTTCAAAATTTCTAAAGTTTTCCATAATAGGAATGTTGATTTCTTTAATAATATTGCATGGTCAATAGTACTTAAAAATTAAAGGGAAACAAACATAGGCATGAAACACTTTGTCAGTAACTTGTACATGACGCTCATTAGATCGGTTGTTCTCTACGGGAACGAAACGTGGATATTTCTCGAGGATGACCTGCATATACTCGGAGTATTGAAGCGACCAATGTTGAGGACCATCTATGGCGGCGTGCAGTAGAACGAAGTTGTAAGGCAAAGGATGAGGTGGTTAGACAAAGTGGAGCGTAATTTGGGGTTTGTTGAAAGCCCGATAAATTGAAGAGCGGTTGCCATGGACCGAGTGAATGAGAAGAATAATGTTAATCAAGTTATGCCACAGGATGAAAAACTATGTGAAAAAATGTTCATCTCAATTCTAAACCCCCTCAAAACAAGTTTTTGCCGTCTTCATTGACTTCAATTCAAATCTCTCTGGAGCCACTATTTTCTGTAGTGATTTCCTTGTTGCAGAAATTGATTAAGGTTCTTCGAAGAGAAAGTCTTAATCATTTTTTGTACTCTGATTTTAATCAAGCTGTGTTTAATTTTGCGTAATACTTGCTTTGAAATTAATTCCGAAATAATTTTCAAACGACTAAGTAGGGTAATCATTATTTTTTGATCGTCAACTTTTCTCGAATATTTCAGTTTCGTGCCGCTCAAATTGAAAAACAGAAAAGACTCTAGAACGAAATCAAAGACGCACTTCATTCATCGGTGTGGAAAACATCGTTGCATGTTTAATTAGCTAATAAATTTTCTCAACAAGGAAGTTTAGTTTCCAATTAAAGCCGCCGAGCAGGGTAAAGTGAAATCAGCACAGTGGTCAAAAATGTATAAAACGTGATCGATGCTTATAGCTATTTTTTTACATTTTATCGTTTTTTACAATTCATATTTTACATACATCTTTTAAGAAATGAAAACAGATGTAGATAGCTTGGATACAAGTGAATAAATTTTTCTCCTTCCTTCCTATATTTTCTTATAGAACTTGTTTTCAAGTAACACTTCTTCTAAGACACCTAGAAAATAAAATCTTAAACAAAATAATCATGTCCGACGATTTAGTTTTTTTTTACATTTTTGACCACTATGCATTGAGACAAACTACAGAACTTGCAAATGAGAGCTAAATTGACGCTCGAGATAGACGATGAAACTTGTTTTGCCAGCCTAAAGCGTACTTAGAAGAAACTTTTACACCTCCAGTAGAGAAATTTCTTCAATGTGGAATTTGAAAGATTAAAATAAGAAAAGGATATCCTTGCATCTTCTCAGTGCTGAATGAATATTTTTTTATTGTTACTGGAAGACAGAAATTATTTTTAATTATAATTAACAAAATAATGACAAGGTTAAAAAAACGAAAAATTATCAGCACTACCCTCAAAAAGTAAAAAAAAAAGTCGATGCGTATGAGAATTTTTCAATTAAAAGCTCTGGATCGCATTATTTTGCGTTTTCCCACGCATCAGTCAACCGATTTATGTTCCCTCAACGAGCAAAAGAATATCGAACGAAGGGAGTTTTCCAACCCGGGGAAAAACGTGACATTCTCCCCTACGGTGATTCAGCGCTCTTCCAGCTAAACGGAAGGTCCGGATATAAATCTGAATTCAGGGCGAGGTGTCTATTGGTCGAGGTCAATTTGCAAGGATGCTTCAGGTTTTTTTTCCCCAACTTCCATGCGGTGAAGTTTTCTTCTTTGAAATGGGGTTAATTATCAAAAATTCAATTACGTGATTGTCCTTCGGCTTGGCTTTGCTGCTTCCGGTCAGCCATTGCAGAAGCCTTCCGAAAAACTGTGGCTGCCCCGAGTTTGTTTTCGATTCAACAGCGGCATGTCGTCGTCCAAGCCGAGTAACGAAATTAATTGATTGAACTTTTCAGTCTGCTGCCGTCGTCGTCAGTCCGAGTCTGAGATGGGGTTTCATTGGCATTAATTTTTCAGCCGTCTCGTGACTAGAATTAATGGGCCGTCAAGATTGGAAGCTGCCGTTGAAAGATGCCTTTCCTCAAGGTCCAGACGACGACGGACATTTCCAAAGCATTCCGAGACCGACCTCATCAACCAACGTCTTTTCAACTTCCCACCAAAAGACGAACAAAACCACTTTCGGAATCGTTTATTTCCATTTGTAGAGCATGATTTATTGAATTAATAATGACCATTTTCGTTTCTGGCAACTGTTTAAATTTTCGGGGGTTTCGAGAGCACTTATCTGTTCTGTAAACTCTTTGTGTACCCAGTTAGATGGTACTGAATCTGATTTTAAAGATTCTGTTAGGCAACTGGAGGGGAACCTTGCCAAGTCTAGATAGCAACTATAGGATCAACCTTCAAACACTAACCCCCAAAATGGTTGGCACAGGTTAGTCGGTTCTGTGTTTTGGCACCAGGCCAACATTTGAAACTCGAACTTCTGGGAAACAGGGAAAACCAAACACCGAGCAATGCAAATCTAGAGCGTTTATCTACCTGTGGGAGGATTTGAATAATTTTTGGCAACCTCTCACTTTCTGCCCCCGGAAAGAAAAAGGGGAAACAAAACTAGGCTGGGCTGGGTTCCAAACGGGATCGCTTTTCATTCGAATGGAAAGGTCAAAGCCAAAAAGGGGGCTGATCTTGAAAACTGCTTTCAGTAGTTTATCGGGGAATGAAGCAATGCCAAAAGGTCATTTGAAAATTTCAAAATCTTTATCGCTCACTTTTTGATAAAACCAACAAACTTTTCTAGCCTTCATAGCAAATCTAAATTTTTATTTTCACTGCAGTGTTTAAACATTAACACAATTAACAAATTCTTACAATCAGAGCAGAACTCAATGTTGAAACAAACAGAAAATTCAACAACACTGTATCAAAAGCTCAAATACCTTATTTCACATTCAGATATGAAATTCCAAACCCCATAGTTCATATACAGAATTCAAACATTAAAGACTCCATAATAATGAACCAGTATTGAAAACCCAGAATCGGATTCATCATTTGAAATTTTCAATAAAATTCAATAAAATTCTTCAAACATGTAACCTTCAGATGAAAACTTTTTCTGAAAATATTTGTATCCAGTATGTTGTTGAACGTTAAAGCAATTTCTAAAAAGTCTAAATTTTAAAATCGAAAATTTTTAATTACTCAAAAAATTTAAAAAAATAAAAATCATGCTTGAACCGCAAACCTTCAATCATTTGTCTTTGGCTTTCAAAACTTCATATAGTTTTTTCGATGCGATTAAGCTCATTATTTTGCGTTGCTTATTATAATAATACAATTTTTTTCTTGTCAGAAAAGTTTTCAAATTTCGTATTTTATTCTCATGTTGCTGAAATCACGAATTAACCTTTCTTAACGATAAAAAATAGAACAATTAGCCGGTTTGGATCATATAGACCCTGGTTTCTATTTTGGCTGTATTTTCAAAACTTTTGAACCGATTTTAGAAAACTACAGTATGCAAAAAGCGATTTGATTGGTGATTTTGTCCCATTCAGTTGAGATTACCTGCCGCAATTGCAGTAAATTCCTATCATTGTCTTCATTTCCGCTAGATGTCGATTACTAGGGGGAATAATTTGCGCTGAATACCAAACTTTGGAAAGAACAAAAAAATTTAAGAACCATACACATTCTAAAAGATTCATTCTTCTACTTCCATGTAGATACAGGCGATGTGACATATTTCTTATCAAGCGATTGTAATTCAGGTTGACCATATCTGTCCATTTATGAGTGATCTGCATTTCAAGGATAATGATCTGATTTGACTCCTGAATCTGATGTGGACCTCCAACACAATGATTAAATCTCATGAAACTAGACTTAAGAGTATTGATTTCAATGTTTGCATACGCGGTGAAAGAGTTAATGATTTGAAATATTATTCAAATTCTTCGGTGTTTCTTACAAAAACGTTAATCATCAGCGTAAGCAATTATCTTCAAGTTACGACCGTAAGTCGTAATCTTGTCGTAATGCTGTCGAAGATTTTACGTATTAATGACTCAATGTAAATTGCGAACAGCAACATGCTTAAAGGGCATCCCTGTCTCACTGACGATTTGATTTGAATTTCTTCCGTAAGATGACCGTTGAATATAATCCTAAATGTTGCTTTGTTGTACAATTTTTCCAAACATTTTATTAATTTTTCTGGGAAAGCGTATTTTCTAAGAACTGCCCATAAGTAGCTGTGGTTTACGTTGTCAAAGGCTTTTTTTTATAATCAAGGCTCATCAAAAAACCCTTGAAACGCCTCGTATCATTAGCGCAGACAAGCAATTTTCTCACCTCCTTTAGATTACCAACACAAGACCGGTCTGGCATGCAGGCTGCTTGTCCTGGACCAATATTATCAGGCAAAACCAGGTTCATTCTGTTATACAATATATTAGTAAATATTTTATAGGCTAATAGGTCTATAATTATCTAAACTTACAGGATCTCCCGTCTTTGGAATCAATGAAACAATCCCTGCGGTCAGGCCCGTGCGAAGGACGCGTCTATGAGGGGGGGGGGGGGCTGGGGGGTTTCGAAATGCAAATTTAGCTAGAAATAATAACAATACCAAAAATTCATTATAAATCAGAAAATTGGTTTCTAAAACCATTGTTTTACTCATAACCATCACACAAACAATAAAATTTACTTAAGTTTTCGTTTGTTTCGAAACATCAGAAAACGAATGCGAATTGATATTTCAAATAAAACCAGAATTTGAAGCTTCGAACATAACAATCAGTGCACAGAATTAAAATACATCAAGTAAGTCAGATTTAGAAAGAGATTAAAACCGAATTCTAAAAAAAATCATACTCATCAAAGATTAACCACGATTTAAAATTGTTTAACAAAATGAAAAAATCGTAAATTTTGTCATATTTATTTATATTTTTCATCATTTTCAATTTAAGGGTTGATTGAAATACTTATCTGTTTTATCTTAAATTAAAAAAAATTAAAACTTTTTTTCTTTTACTTTGTAACTGGTACGAAACTGATAATAAGCAGAATAAGAAATTCCAAGTTTTGTTGTAAATATAAAAAGCTCAAAGGCAAAATGAATTAAGTTTACATTGCACATTAAAATTAAACTTTAAATTTGAAACTTCGAATCATTTTTGTACTTTTCATAGATTAATTCAAAAATCATGATCGATTCAAAAATATTATTAAAAATAATAAAAATAAGTTAAACGTTCATAAATTTTCAAGCACAGTTTTAGTTGGAAATTTCAAGCTCTGAATATTATGTATTTTATAAATTAAGATTTATATTTTTCCAAGAATATTGTGTTTCCAGACAACAAAAATATAAAGATGAAAAACAAAAACAAACTTTTTATAGATATTTATTTGAAAAATTTATCTCTTTGACTATGAAATTCGGCTAAAATGAAAAATTTAAAAAAAAAATCAACAATAAAATTTGGTAAATTTATTTGAGAATTAAAATTAAATGTTTTAAATTTCTAGCCCTTTTCAGTAAAAGTAATGCTTTTTTTGTAAGAACATTTCTAGATAATGACAATATTTTTTATCTATGAGGAACTTGTGATTCAAATGTTTCTCACCAAATTTTACTCGCTCATATTCAATATCTGTTCATTTCTTCTAAATTTCTATTCTTAATTTCTATCCGCCTATAACTTTCATATTCTTGAAATTTTCCTACTAAATCAACGTTACTTTTATGTAAAGGTAGTGTCGATAAATTAAATTCAAAACGTGATTTTGTCACGGCGACTTCGAAAGATAAATTTTAAGATTTTCTATTTTTTAAACTTCTGACAATTTCAAAAACTTATTCATGGCATTCATTTGATAACTCAAAAGACAGCAATTTCATGCCTATGTTTTAATGATTGATTTAGTGGATATTGGTGTCCTTAAATCGAATATTTTGAAAGTTTTTGTCTGTCAGCTGTCAAGCTAAATTTGTTTACTAAACTTTACTCAATCAAGAAAAAATATTTTGATCGTGATGGAGATTGATTAAAAAAAAATAAAATTCTACAGCTATAAAAAATTTTGAATGACAAGTATTTCACGACTGAAGAAAGTTTTTATAAACAAAAGTTTTATTTAATTTTACAAATTTGATGTAATTTGCTGAACGATTTGGTTTTTGCTTTTTAAACACCTGCAATTCAATGTAGTTAAAACTACTTTGAAAATTCGTCAAAAATCAAAAGAAATACAAAACTTCTAAAACCTTTTTGCTATCAAAACTACTTTTGGTCTTGTGGAAAAATGATAAGAACTATAATTTTAAAAATATTTTTTCATGTTTTAAAGTTTTTTCAGAAAAAAGCAGAATTTTCTTCAACAATTTTCAACCTAATTTCAAAAATTTCAGAGCCCTAAAATAAGTCAAAATTTACTGTTGAATTCATCTCACCTCAGAAAAATGTAAATTTTGTGACCTTAAGTAATTTGTCAAAATTCACTTGAATTTGGAATTGAGGATTTAGAAATACAAAAAACACAAAATAATATTGAGGCTGAAATTGGTTTCTTGAAGAATATTTCAAATCCGCATGAAAATTGTAATGATATAAACGATTTAAACCAATTTTGAAGACGAGGTAGGGTTCATGACACACAGATTTGAGTTTTAATACAAAAGGTTTATTGAATTGAAAATTTAAATGGAGAATTAAAAACTTGTTTCAATTCTTGAACCTCATAGATTATCATTGAATGAAACGTCTCAGGCCTGGAGTAAGATAGGTTTAAACAGCGCCGGTGGCGAGTCAATTTTTTGACATGTCTACTAACATTGTTTATCAAACGCTTTTTCATTTCTTGAACAAAAAATTTCATTCGTAAAAAATCTCCATGGGGGATCCCCTAAAACCCCCCCGTTCGCACGGCCTTGCCTGTGGTGAATTCCTTAGGAGGAATGATTGTTCCTTGCAGATATCCGTTTAAAATAGTGCACATTTCAAGATTAATAGAATCAAAGTTTTTCAAGTTAAATTCATAACTCAGCCCATCATGACCAGGTGATTTTTTTTTTTAAGCATTTTTTAGCACAGCCAAAATTTCGTCCTCAGATATTGGTATCAAAAGGTTAACCTGTTGCTCCTGGGACACCCTGTTTGACAAACTATTTAACATACTTCCAGGTTCATCAAATCCTCGAGGTGGAACATTTCTTGAAGCGAAAGTTCGAGAAAAATATTGATGAATGACACGTTTTAAAGAAGAAACATCGGGAATTACCTCGCCATCAACTCGCAGAGAAAATTTCGATTTTTTTATATTTATTAATGAGGGAAGAAACCTGAAAAATGTTTGCTCTTTCATCAGCTTGCAGTGAACTGTTTAAGTAGTTTCTTCCAAGGTAGTTCAACCTGTTTTGTTCGATCTCTAAAAGCTTTGATTTAACAATTTTAACTTCAGTTGATATATTGCGCCCAGTGTGCTGATCAGAGGCAATTCAAGTTCTCCAACGCCGGATGTAGCCATAGATCCCCACACCACGACTCTACCTGCAAATGAAAATCAAAGTTATGCTCAGTTGGCTGAAAAACCAACGTATGTTAAGTAACGCACCACCACCATGCTTGACTGTAGGCCGCAAGCACTCCTTTTTCAAACTTTCACCGGTTTGCCGCCATTTTCTTGTAATACCTTTTTATTAATTTTTTTTATTTATATAGTATACCGTCTCACGACATAACTTGACGAACATAATTCCTAAAATTCACTGGGTCAATGGCAACCGTTCTCCAATTCCTCGAGCACCCCACGTTCACCAGATCACGCTCCACTTGGTCTAACCACCTCGCTCGTTGCGCCCCCGCTCTTCTTGTTCCTACCAGATTCGTAGCGAACACATGTTTTGCAGGACAGTCGTTCGGCATTCTCGCAACATGTCCCGCCCAGCGTATCCGGCCAGCCTTCACCACCTTCTGGATACTGGGTTCACCGTAGAGTCGCGCGAGCTCGTGGTTCATCCTTCGCCTCCACATTTCGTTCTCCTGTTTGCCGCCAAAGATGGTTCTTAACATTCGTCACTCGAAAACTCCGAGTGTACGCAGGTCCTTCTCGAGCAATATCCATGCCCGTAGAGAACAACCGGTCTAATGAGCGTCATATACAGGTTACACTTCGTGCGAGGGCTAAGTCTTCTCGACCGCAGTTGCTTGTGGAGTCCATAGTAGGCACGATTTCCGCTGATAATTCGCCTCCGGATCTCGCGGCTGGTGTCATTGTCTGCGGTCACCAGTGAGCCGAGATAGATCCATCTTGTGTTACCATAAGACCCAAATAGCATTACTTTCGACTCTACTGACCAAATCACCTTATTCCAGTCATCACAGGTCCATGAAATGTGGTCCAGGGCCCACTTCAATCTTTTTTTGATATTTTTTGCGGACAACCATGGCTTCTTAAGCGCAACTCTGCCCTTAAGATCTTTCTTATGGAGACGATTTCGCACGGATTGTGATGTCAATCGAATGGAAAATTCGCTTTCAATCTGTTTCGCAATTTTCGGAGCTGATAGTTTCCGGCCCAGCTCTGCCTTCTTCACGATAGCTTTGTCAATTCTCCAACCTAAATATTAATTTTGTTTAATGTTATCGATTTATTTAACTTTTGAATCTATCTTTGTTGATTTTCCATCCATTTCTTGTTCCATTTTGTGGGCATCCAGAAAGAATCACCACGAATACTTACCGTTGAATTTTCTCTTCAGTCATGAACCCTAACACTAAAGTCAAACACAATCGAATGCCGGCCCCGATAATGGAACCTTTCCATTTTTAATGGCATCGATTCGGAATTAGGCAAAATTATATTTGCAGATAATTGACCTTGCGAATTGGGACTGCTGCCGGTGCGTTCTTTCTGTTCTAGTTAGGGATTCCTTGAACGAACAAACGTATGTTTCTTTTTTTTTATCTTGCTTTACCAACAGTCTTGTGGCGTTGTGCGTGCAAACGTCTCGAAACTCTTGGTTCAATATTCTTTGCATCTCCCTTCCAATAATGCCGGGGGAGATGCTGTCGAATCGTGAACTTTGGCAGCCAGGCTCTCCCTTCATTCAGTCAGCTTCAGTCGAGTAGCTAGTTGAGCCGAGCTTAACTAGGCGAAAAGCTATCGAGCAGAATGGGAAGGAATGAGTCTGGGCAAACAGTCGAATCACGTATCGATCTAATGCGAAAATTTATTAATGTGCTCGGAATCGGTTGTTGGTACTACACTGCATCGACCTCTAGGGCACATTGGGATTATTGCGGTGGTGTTTTCCATGAATTTCTGATTATTTGAAAGGTTGTCCTATTTATTTCGGTTACCTCCTAATGATCCCTATACTGTGGGATATTGAAACTTAAATAAATTCGATAAAATAAGTTCAAAATTTACATCTGCGAGCCGATGTGCGTTTTTTTTTTTTTCAACCCAAAAACGGAAAGCCTGAATACTATATGCGACTGTCAGGTTCAATTGCTGTCGATTCTTGGTTTCTCCACAGATCAGCACCGTCGTTAGCATAGTACGGAAATGCCTAGCTCCTAACTCAGGCTTCTGTACTTTAATGGCTGGAGCCGCACTTTTGCCGAATAACGTTTTGCTGAAAGAGTCGGTTGGTCTTCCGTTGTAACACTTCCAAGTATAACCTCTGCCTGATTTTCTCTCCAATCGTATAGCTGCTGCCAAATGCAGACGAATTTAGAGGGGGGTCAGAATTTGGAATAGAGATTTCACAAAATGGCACCAGCTCTCGTTTACCTAGACCTAGAGCCCAAAAATCCAAAGCTATCGTCAGATGTTGAGGGTCCAAGATTGAATCTGGGCCGACCGCCACGTGACATCGACATTTCGTTTCGTTTCGTTTGGATTGGCTGTACGCAAGCAGATATTGGCAGAGCTCAAACGGAACTGGCACAAAGTTCCGCAAGCTGCTCCCGGACGACGAATATCACAATCTTCTTTCGATTTCGTTCAGTTCAGTTCAGTTCTGAATCTGGCAAACAGCCGTTTGTTTAGCCTCGTATATGTTGTGTTGTAACAGGCAGCAAGTGCGTAGGTACCAAGTTCAATGGTGTTTGCTTGAGAGGCCCATTCATGTCTAATCGAGTGGCACTTTGGGTTTGCGATAATGCGGAAAGTGTTTGGTCTGTGTACTTTTCGGGTGGTTCAGAATAAATAAATAATTAACGTCAGCATAGGCACGAACATCGTAGGTTCCTAGTAAATTAATGAACCATATTGGAATAATCTGATGGGCACATTTTCAATCAAAAGGAGTGTTTGTTTGCCATTTGGTTCAAATGTTGTATCCCGACCACACATTATCGTCTAATACCCATTCCATGCGTTAATTTGGTAGATGCCCAAGAGTTGTTTGCAAAAGTTTGAATCGCTATAACTTGATTGTTTCCAGACGTGTTGCAGTAGACTTAAGGGGGAAACAGTCAAAATTTGGTCAAGGGAAAACGCGTGTAAATCGGTGAAATCGTTTATTTAAAAAAAATCAAATTAAATTTCTTTTTCAAGTTTAATAACTATAAAATTCAAGAAAAATATTCAGTTATGCTTCCGCTTTTGCAAATCCGAATTCCAGGCTTTACTCTTAACCCCTGTCATCAGATTTTTTACAGCCACCTTGTCCACCTTCTTCGCCGCAGAAAGCCAGTTTACCTTGAACTGCTGCTTGTCCTTAGCAGTTTTTTTGGTTTTCTTTAGGTTCCGCTTGACAATAGCCCAGTATTTCTCAATTGGGCGGAGCTCTGGCGTGTTGGGAAGGTTCTTGTCCTTGGGAACCCGGCCAAAACAGTACGGAACAACCTTGTTTCTTCAGAAAAGGCAGCAGACGTTTATTCAAATACTCTTTCGCGTAAATTTCTTGGATGACAGTCCCGGAAGCTATGAAAATGCTGCTTTTCAAGCCACCGGTACAGATGGCTTGGCAAACCAGATATTTCTTCGCGAACTTTGACAGTTTCATGTGCTTGAAAATATCTGTTTTGCCTTTCCCCTTCCTTTTGCCGTATAAAACTCCTGTCCCGGAAGCTGCTTGTAGTCGGCTTTGACGTAGGTTTCGTCGTCCATTACCACGCAGTCAAACTTCGTCAGCATAGCCGTGTACAGCCGGGATCGCGCTTTTGCCGTCGTATTTTGTTTATCATCGCGATTTGGAGTCACTAACTTCTTGTAAGTCGATAGTCCGGCTCGTTTTTTGGCTCGATACACGGTTGTAAACGATACACCCAGCTTATTTGCGGCATCTCGGAGAGAGAGAGAGAGGTTAGGGTTTCGCTTGAATCTACCGGCAACTCTCTTTGTCGTCTCAGCGGCTTCCGTTTTTCGATTTCCCCCCGATCCAGACTTCCTGGCTGTCGACAAACGTTTTCCAAACACTTTAACTACATTTGTAACGGTTGATTTGGCAACTTTTAGCGATTTTGCCAGCTTTGCATGCGAGTAGCTCGGATTTTCGCGATGCGCGAGCAAAATTTTGATACGCTGCTCTTCTTCCTTGGACGGCATTTTGACAACTGAAGAGTGAATTCAAACTCAAAATATGAGCAACAACTCGAGCTCGACTCCTGATCGAGGCTTCTTTTTAATTTACGATTTATGAAAGATGCATTTTGTATGAAATGGTGAGTAGTAGATATAACATACAAAGCAATATTAAAATAATGTATCTCTATTTTTAAAATACAAAAAATGCACACACACACACACACACACACACACACACACACACACACACACACACACACACACACACACACACACACACACACACACACACACACACACACACACACACACACACACACACACACACACACACACACACACACACACACACACACACACACACACACACACACACACACACACACACACACACACACACACACACACACACACACACACACACACACACACACACACACACACACACACACACACACACACACACACACACACACACACACGCACACACACACACACACACACACACACACACACACACACACACACACACACACACACACACACACACACACACCTTCAAATTGAATGGTGTTCAGGTTTTTTAAATGCAAAATTGAAATAAATACGTCAAGTTGATATTGGCCAAATTTTGACCGTATCACCCTTTTTTTTCTTAAATAAAAAGTACATGTTGTAATTTTTGACTGCTTTATTCGTTCATTACGAGGATCAAGGCTTTGTCTATCGAAACATATCGTCGTTTTTTGCTTGGCAAAAAGATTTAAGCCTAAAAACTCGTTTCTTCGATCATTTCTCTGGTCGTTATTTTAGACCACCAGGTATCTAGTTTACCCCTGCACCTATTTTAGAAGACCCTTAAACTTAACAAGTTTTCTGATCTATATTCACGACAGTGATTGAGAAGCAATTATGTAAATAATTAAGTTTATTTTTTCCTTTCTTATTCTTGTAGTCAAATTTTGTTTGTTTACATTATTTTATTTCTAAACTAACTTTCTTCAGTTTTTCCCCAGCCTCTATTTAGGTGCACTTGTTTGATGAGTATTTCCTACTTCAACCATCTGTTTTTTTTTCTACAATTTCTTATACTTCAAAACAGTTATTTTTGATAAGAATATAGTAAACACAGAAATACTCTTCCGATATATAGTGTGTTTCAAATGTTTTAACAAATTTTACAGCACACTGCAGTTTTAAATACTGGTCAGTTGGCTTATCTGCGCGATCAGTTTTCAGAACACCAAACTCCTTTAGGTGACCCAATGATAAGTTAAGAAAGTCTGACATCATTTAGATTGAATATCTTCAATGTGATTCTTAAAAGTAAGGTTCCGATCAAGTGTGAGTCCCAAGTACTTCACGTGATCAGACCATTCTAACAAAACCCCATTAAAAGTGATGGAATAATTTTCATTAGGTTTTAAAAATTGAGCTCTTGGCTAATGGGTAAATAAAATATGTTGAGTTCTGGAAGCGTTAAGAGAAATTTTCCACATTTTCAAGTTATTCAAAAAAATTTTGTTGCAATCTACTGCGTACCACCCGTAAATTCCGACCTTTGGCTGAAAGCAAAGTATCATCAGCAAATAATCTTCTACCTTTTCCTTCTGGTACATCAGGAAGATCAGAAGTAAAAATATTGTATAAGATTGGCCCAAGTATACTACCCTGAGGGACACCAGCTCTAATGAGTGTCCTTTCAGAGCATGAATTTTGATAGCTTACTTGTAAGGTTCGGCTAGTCAAATAATTTTGTATAATTTTGGTGAGATATACAGGAAAATCAAATCGAGCTAATTTAGCTACTAAACCTTTGTGAAAAACACTGTCAAAAGCATTTTCAATATCAAGAAGAGCAACACTAGTTGAATAACCTTCAGATTTGCTAGCGTTAATCATATTAGGTACACTCAAAAGTTGATGCGTAGTAGAATGTCCATGACAAAAACCAAATTGTTCATCAGGGAAAATAGAATTCTGATTAATGTGAATCATCATTATATTCAAAATAACTCTCTCAAATAGTTTACTTAAGGAAGGAAGCAAACGAATTGGTCGATAACTTGAAGGCTCTGAAGCACTTTTTCCAGGTTTCAAAATTGGAGTTGCTTTGGCATTTTTAAATTTATTGGGAAAATAAGCCAAGTGAAAACATTTATTGAAGATTTACACTAAAAAAATTAAAGTGCTTGCAGGCAACTTTTCAATAAGAAAATAGAAAATCCCATCTTTCCCCGGAGCTCTCATATTTTTAAATTTGTTTGAAAATCAATTGAAGTTCAACGAATATATCGAAAATTTATATGCGAATGGCAGAAATTTCGAAGAAAAACATGTTTTAGAACGAAAATCAATTCCAATTTCATTTTGATTGTGTTGTAAGACCTCTTTTTCACTATGTTATGAAATTTTCTGTTCCTTTGAAGATTGTGTTATGTTTTTTTTTCTCATTTTAATAATGAACGCAATGTCATCTTGAAGCTAAAACGTTCAAAAACGAAGATAAAATCTACCTTAAAAAGGTCTAGCTGGTAGTTATTGAGTGTTCAACTGATTGTCATGATTTTTATCCAATCGGTTTACATATTCAATTCTTATGAAGAACAATTAACATCAATTGATAAGTGTTAACTCGATTTCCTAAAATGCGAATAAATAATTGTGGTTTTATATCAAAGTTTGTTTTTTGATAACTTTTTTGTAATAAGGATCTTAAATTGCACTGACTTGATCATTTTCATGGAAGACTTTGAACTAATTTTTAAATTTTGCAAATTTGAGTAGGGAAAATCCACCATTTTTCGAACTTCGATGGTCTATTTCATACAAAAATTACTCGAAAATCCAACTTTTTTCGTACCAATCTTGAAGAGCAAGAATCCTTCTAGAATAATTCTTCAAATTATCAATGAAAAAGGCAAATTTCCTAGTAAATTAACAGATTTTTCGTGATTGTGACGCCGCAGTGTGTACTAATACTAAAGCAGGGCTGCCTCGACACTACCTTCTTTAAATATTCCTTGATTGAAGTTCATCATTTGTCTCACAAGAACTTTCGAATACAATTTGATTTGGAAGAATATCATCAAATTATAGGGAAATTCGAGCATCAATTGGACTTACAACGTTTAAATTAAAATCATGAGCAGACTAAAATTGTTGGGCCAATTTTTGAGCTTTTTCTGCATTAGTTAAAAGAAGTTTATCCCCATCTTTCAAAGTAGGAATTGGCTTCTGGGGCTTTATCAGAATTTTAGTTAATTTCCAAAATGGCTTTGAGTTAGGTTGATGTCTACTGCTTTTGCAAAATTTTCGTTACGAATAAAGTTTAAACGACGTTTGATCTCTTTTTGAAGGTCGCAATAAATAGATTTCAAATAAGGATCCCTAGTACGTTGATATTGGCGTCGACGAATGTTTTTCAGTCGTATCAAAAACTGAAGATCATCATCAATTAAAGGTTGATTAAATTTATGTTTAACTTTGAGCTATTGAAGTTATCAAATTTTCTACAGCCAAATCAATATCTTCTATTGAATTCAGGGGATTCACATCTAAATTACGTTCAATAAAATTCCTATATTGCTCCCAGTCAGCTTTTTGAAAGTTAAAAGCTGATTTTGAAGGATTTTCAATGGGACTTTGGGATAAAGAAAAAGTCACTGGAAGGTGGTCTGAATCGAGATCCGCATGAGTAACTAATTGACTACAATGCTCGCCAAAATCAGTTAAAACCAAATCAATTGTGGAAGGATTTCTAATCGAAGAGAAACAAGTATGCCCATTAGGATATTCAACAGTATAATAACCTGCAGAGATGAAATATTATTCCAAGATCAGTGTTTTGCATTTAAGTCTCCAATAATAAAAAATTTTGATTTGTTTCTGGTAAGTTTTTGTAAATCTCCCTTCAAAAAATTTGTCTGTTCACCGCTACATTGATAAGGCAAATATGCGGCAATAATTATAATTTTTCCCCATAGTAGTTTCTAATTAATTCCCAATTGTTTCTAAGACTTTTGTATTGAAAGAAGAACGAAGTCTGAATTTGAGACGACTATTGAAGACAATAGCTACACCCCAACCTTGTCGATCAAGTCGATCATTTCGAAAAACTTTCAAGAAAACATAGCTTTTCAAGTTATTATCTGGCTTGAAAAAAAGTTTCAGTGATGGCAGCAATATGAATGTTTTGAGTTTACAAAAATAATAAGAATTCATCTTGGTTAGCCAGCAAAGATCTTGCGTTCCAATTCATAATATTTAAACATCTATTTGGATCCATAAGGGAATCGTAAAGTCATAATAATTTTGTAAGCATAATTATTATAAGTTTGAAAGCTTCAAACATTGAATTTGCTTTCAACATAAGCAGCATCATTTCCATTCAACTTTGATGCAAGAATTTTAATTTTTCCTCAAAAACTTTATCCAAATCAACAAAATTGTTAGGATCAGGAAATGAAGGAGAAGAACAAATATTTGAATTTCAGGGACTTTCCCAAGCTTTCGCATGAACGCTGAGACTTGTTTTTTTTTTTTCATTTTTATGAGTTATACCTGAAGAACGCAACCCATTGTCAACCACTTCTGAGAACGTTGAACAACGAGTCTGTGGCGCTGAATCAGTACAGGTAACATTAAAATCACTTAGAGCATTACCAAAACGTGATTCTTATGTAGGCCGAGGCTGACCACGAACAGGCAGATTGCTTGCTGGACTGACGTGTGAAGACGAAAAAGTGAAAGGAGAAGAAGAAACTTTTCTGACGACTTTGGGATTTTTCTTAGAAGCAATAATTTTTGTTCTAACGGGACAGTCTATGGAATTGGAGGAATGATTACCTGCGCAATTCACACACTTGAAAAAATCTGTTTGTGCTTCATCATCACCAAATAGGCATTTAGATTTTTCATGATCGAATGAGCCGCAAAGCATGCATCTGGCATTCATTCTACAATTTTTAGTGCCGTGACAAAAAGCTTGACAACGACGACATTGCGTAATATATTGAAGGAAATTGGTTGAAGATTTTAGAAAAGGTTCGAATTTGACTCGACAATGAAACAAAAGACGAGCCTTTTCAAGAATTTGCTAATTATTTACCTGATCCTTTTTGAAATGGAAAAATAAAGCCACTACTGGTATTATTCGTGTTGGTTCTTTTCCTCATTTGACTTACTTGATTTGGAGAAAAATCAAACAAAGAATTTAATTCAGTTGTGATCCGGTGTGTGATCGCCGGTGAAACCACGAAGTACAACTTTGAATGGACGATCACTTTTAGTGTAAAAAGTAGATGTTTTTTATTATTCAATTAATTTATTTTTTTTTTAAATCATTAAAAGTTTCCGCCAATATACGAGCAGTTCCCCTTCGACCAATCTTATATGAAATCTTTGTTTCCTGGACGGAAGTGACGATTTCTTTCTGATAGGCATTGAAGTCCGGAATCGTGACCGTAATTGGTGGAACCTTTTCGTTTTTAAGAGTATAAGAAGAAGAAGGTTGCTTAGAACTCTAATCAGAATTAAATATGAATATTTCCTTATCACCGATGTTATAAAGGCCATCGAATGAATTGGAAATTTCAACATTTTTGAACAATGGACCTGAATTAGGTTCGGCAAACCGTTTTCTTCCGGCTTTGAGCCGGTCGATGACTTTCCCATGCTGGAAAGAAAAGAGAAAAATCTGAATAAAAGAAAATGAAAATAATTTTAGCACTGAAAGTGCTGATTGAAAAACAGGTAAAATTAAAATAAATAATGTGAAATGTCCCTGCAGGTACACAGCAACGATACGATGCTCCGGCGTACGTGTTGACGACCCAACGGCACAGATGGAAGGCACAGAATTTTCCGTTGGTTCAATATTTGTTTTATATTATAATAATCATATAAAGTCCCCCTTATATATTTCTTCTAAACGTTTGAAAATTGTTCCTTTCTCAAACGAAGCTACAATCAATCATGCATGAACATTTAAGCATGTTGACTATGTGGTCGAATACTTTCTAGAGATTTCACTACAGCATCCTAGAAGTGAATCCCGTCCTTGATTCAGTTAAGCACGAAAACAATCCATTTATCAAACTAGTGATAGTAGAATCAGCAGTGCTCATAGCTCATCCATTGGTTTTTCGAAATTAGAATCACGATCCGAAACCATTGAGGTCACCAAGTCTGGGGAAAGCATTACCAACGTCAGTCTGAAACAAGGGCAGCGAACGAGCAAAGAAAACGCATGTCCAATGTTAGTTTTTCTTCTAAAAAAAAAGAAAAACTTCCCCAAGTGAAGACGTGTGGGTTTTGGGGAGGAAGCTTTGCGGGAATCCTCTGAATATTTATTTGAATTCTTTGGCTGACACGTCTGGCGTGAAGCGTGACGCGCCAAATACGAAAAGCGGCTCCCGAGGCGCAATTGTTGGCTTGTCGTCTCAGCAGATCGGGTGCACGTTTCGTTCCAGGAGCTTCAGGAGAATTTCATTGACAGCACAGTACACGCGTTCGATAGGAAGGTTCAATTTGTTCGAATCGATTTAGCTGCCGGCTCTTTTCTAGACCAATGGTTGCTTTCTTAGTTTAGAAGGTATGAAGTTTTTAAACAAAAACAAGGAATAAGGAAACTCACAAAATACCAGTTTAATAAACTATAATTATGAAAATCAGAATGAAATAAAATTTCAAAAACTAAGATTCAATGTTTTATTTCTTAAATTCTAAAACTCTAAGCGATTTTGATGAAAACGAAAGATAACTATGGGCTCTAAATTCAGACCGAGTTCTATTTTCATGTTACCAGATTGCCTGGCCTATCCAAATTTGCTCGGATATTAAAAAAAAAAAAAATTGAAACATTCCGGCCCAGTCCAGTTGCCCGGATTTCATTAATAAATGCCTGGATTTAGCCCGACATTTTACACTTTGTTTTACAAATCAAATACAACAAAGAAAATTGTGTTTCAAAAATGCCTCCAAAACGAAGTTTTTTGAGAAAATTTTATGGAAATAATCATGAAAGGGTTTTAGGGAACATTAAAATACGATCCGACTACCTATAAGTTTTTGTGAAAAAAAAAATTATTTTTTTTTCTTAATTATGTGGAGTACTTTTTGGGTTTTGTCAAAAATTTCCCGGATATTGCCGGATTTTTGGTTGTCAAGTTTGAAATCAATAGCACTGAATTTGCTAGGTTTTTATACAAAATTTTCTAGCTCGGTTACGTGCTGAAAAAATTCTGGCATGCCATGAAAAGCCATGAAAATTTCGTTATAGCCACTGAATTGTTTTTGACATTGATTTTTTTCAACCATTTTTTATGTCAATTTACGGGGATATTTAATTTGAATAAATGAATTTTGCATTTGTCTTTGAAATTTTAAAAGCGCAGCATTTGTATCTTCTCTATTTTCATGTTTGTTGTAGCAAAAGATTTGCACAAAAATTTTTGGACCTTCGTAAATTTTGCAAACATAGAATCTGATACCTACATTGAACATGCATTGCAGAAACTTCTACGGCCAGGCCAACTATGTGATGTAAAACGTAAAAGATACAGGAACAAGGGAGAAATGATGCGTGGTGTTCCCTGCTAAACGCTTCATATGATTATAGAGAAATTATTTATGAACTGATATGTTTAATTTGCGAAGTTAAAAACTTGAAAAAATTACAATAAAAATGGATTGCTCTCACCCGAGACTTCCACAGTTCGACGCTAATTCCACAGGTTATCCAATCTTTGCCATTGTTGACCTTTGGGCAACCGATAGAGATTTCTATGATGCTTTTTCTTGCCGAAACGTCATTATTTAAAATTTTCAATTCATGTTCTACAGTTTTCACTGATCCACAAGCATAGATCTTGTTCCTTCCAACTGTTATTTTAATTTTTTTCATTAAGATGTTTAAAATTTTCGGGAGCGGCTGTCAAACACTCCTTCAAGCAAACGATGCTTGCTTAGATTTCTTACGAAATTTCACCTTCTTCAGAGGGGATTATTTGTCAAAATTATATTCTTTTAGTTCCTCAAACAAACTTTTAAGCCTGATCTGGTGGAAATATATGAAAAATATTGCGGACATTGAACAAACCAGAAACTTTGACACGCTTATCTCGAATGTAGTTCTTGATCAGTCCGTTTAAATTCAGATTTTCAAAAAATTTTAATGCTTATCCATTATCCCAGAATGAATAAAATTTAAATTTTCAAATGAATAAATTCAATCTTGAAAGGCTTCTATATACTTTTATTCAGTATTTTTTTCGTTATCAAAAGATCGATTTTTATTATTGAAAGAACTTGAAGTTTTCGAAATATTTTTATTAATCGCTATTACCGTCTTAATTGTACTTTTTAATCAAGTATCTTCTATAACTTTAATCTGAATTTAAACGATCTAACCTTTTTCTATCTTTGATTAGCATTATAAGGTTTTAAATATTCGATATAAAATCTGCACCAAATTTAAAACCCTAAGAGCTTTCAACAGAGGTAGACTAAGTATATATCTACTCATCTATACTTCCTGTAATCCGAACTTAAATGGTTAGTTATAAATTCGTAGTTAGGCATTAATAAATCAACATATTGTGCTTTCTAAGTGATGGTTGAATAATGAATTATGAAATTTTATTTAAAAAAGTTTGACTGTCAAAAATACTTATCATTTCTTTATTTTATAAATAATTATTGAATGTTTTGAAAATTAACTCGAGCCTTTTTTTCAAAGGTTTGGAATATAGCTCAGTCTGCAGAACACTTGTTCTGATAAGCCGATTTCTATGAGTGATAGCCCAACAGTTAGACAAAATTGAACTGAAATTGAATAAAATGAATATAAAATTGTGATTTCCAATTTTGAAAAACCATATTAATTGTTTCAATTAAGTCTTATTTCGAAAATTCCAAATCTATAAATTTCTAGGAATGAATGTTTGTCTGTCTGTCTGTCTGTCTGTTCTCTATAAACTTGAAAACTTCTGAACCGATCCACGTAACATTTTGTGTGTAGCCGTTTTGAAGACAGGGAATGGTTTCTATTAAGTTTCAGAACCTTCCGGTTTAGGGAGGAGAGAGAGACTCCCATACAAAACTAATGTCAAAATTTTTGAAATGTAGCGAATAGTTGAAAATGCCAATTGGCCTTTTCAACTATTCGGCCAAATTGACATTCGGTCGAATATTCTACTTAGTTTTAAATTAAATTACAAAAGAAATTATTTTGATTTTTTCGTATTATTATTATTATTATTATTATTATTTCATTTATTCATCGAACATATTTGTTTAAATGAATTCTAATATATATATAAAAAAAACAGATCAGATAGAATTAAATAGACTGGACTGACAAACACGACGAATAAATCGACTAGCTGGTTCATTGAACTGGTGCAGATGTTCAGCGTCCTGGAATACTCGCATCATCGCACTCAATGGCTCATTATAGCCGTAGGATGTTCGGTGGACTCGGTTTGATAGTAACGAGTGAGATCGTAAGGTCCTTAATGGCGCACTAAAGCATATCATTTCCAGCAAGTGTGGTGACTGGACTTCACCGTTCAATACTTTAGCGACGAATGTTGCTTGTTGAATCCTTCGGCGGCATTCCAGTGTTTCAATACCCAAAAGCTGGCAGCGATTAGGATAAGCGGGAAGATCCTCAGGATGGTGCCATGGCAGATGTCGTAGGGCGAATCTTAAAAAACGCTTCTGGATGCGCTCAATTCGTAAGATCCAACACAGCTGGTAGGGGGCCCAGACAATTGCAGCATGTTCTATTATGGATCGGACGAGTGAACAGTAGAGCGACTTCAAGCACAGCGGATCAGTAAATTCTCGTGCTATTTTTGAAATGAATCCAAGTTGTCGATTGGCTTTATTTATAACGGTTGTTCGATGGCTGTTGAACGTGAGCTGTGCATCAAGGGTAACACCTAGATCGTCAACTTCCAATACCCTTTTAAGATGCTGATGATCGATGCTATATTCGTGTAGAATGGGTGTTTTTTTTTCGATGGAAGGTTATTACATAGCATTTAGGGACACTGACGGATAACTTATTCAGTCTACACCATTCACTAAACCGATCGAGCAGCGATTGGAGGTGAGCACAATCCTCGGAGCATTCAATTGGGACATATATTTTCAAATCATCAGCGAATGCAATCTTAGTTCCATCATCCAAACTGATTATCAGATCGTTGAAAAACAATACAAACAGCAGAGGTCCAAGATTGCTTCCCTGAGGCACCCCAGACCGATTCATGAAAGGAAAGGATATGCTGTCACCAAATTTAATTCTGATACACCGATCTGTGAGAAAGGATTCCAACCAAACAACCATGTTCTCATGAACACCAAGTTTAGATAGTTTGGCAAGCAATATTCTGTGATCAATCCTGTCAAATGCAGCCTTGATGTCGGTGTAAACAGCATCTACTTGCTTTTTACACTCCATCTGGTTCAGGCAAAACGATGTGTATTGCAAAAGGTTTGTACTCACCGATCTACCAGGCATAAACCCGTGCTGTTCAGCCGCAATATATTGGGATGAAGCTCGTAATAGAGCGCCACTCACGATGATTTCGAAAAGTTTAGAACCTGCCGACAAACTAGTAATACCTCGATACTGCTTGACATTTCTTCGGTCACCATTTTTAAATGTTGGATTGAATTTTTCCATTTTTCAGGAAATTTACGTTGCTGAAGAGATTCTGTTGCTGTTGTAGATTCGTGCTAGAGGCATTGAAAGAGCTTCGATGCAGCGGCAGTAAATTACAGCTGGAATTCCATCAGGTCCGGGAGCGAATGAGGCTTTTTTCTTCCTTCTTGAGGAGCATATGTTTTGATTCGATTATTTTCAACCAGATGATATTACCAGATAATGGATTACAAAATCTTTTTCAAGAAGGGGTCTTTTTGATTTTTAAAATGTTACCAAAAACTGAAGGACATCAAATGACTTGTCGCTTCTAGGGCTATTATCACCAAAGAGACTTGGTTCCTGTGAAATCTGGAACAAAACGTGTCGAAACAGGTGCAAAGCAATTAGGAATTGCTTATTTCATATCGAATTAGATAAATGTCAAATTTTAGCAAAATATCTTCAAAATAGTTGTTAAAAAGAACGAAGATCCTTAACCTAAAGCCCGTATCCAAAATTTGGAAAAAGAGCAAATCTGAAAAAAATATAGGCCTTAATGTTCAAAAGGAAAAAAAAATACTTGAAATTTGAAGTTTTCATTGAATAAAACAAAATGTGATTGAACAAACATTTTTTGATGATTGTTTAGCCTCTTCAACGTTACTTTTTGATATTTTTTTAAATTATCTAAAAACCCTTTTTTGTAAATTTCGAAAATCCATCATAAATTTATGCTTTTCAGAAAATGGACATTACACCGATTACAAATCTGTCAAACATATCTTAAAATTCATTGTTTCATACAATATTTTACGAAGGTGAAGTTGGTGTGTTCAAAACAATATGAAATTTATTTATTTGCGGCTGAAGAGTTGAAAAAATCGTAATTTCTTTTTCAAGCACAAACGTATAGCATTAAAAAATTACGAATTTCTATCATATTCGGACATCTGGAAAACATGTTACCTCACGAGATTCCACTCTCATTCCTACTCAAACATTTAATTAGAAGTCTCAGCTATCCATAAAAAAAAACAAATTGCCACTTTTTGCCTATTCAAAAGTTATTCACGTTTTGTTAGATCTTTTGTGGTTTCTTGATTAGTTTTTAGAAATGTAGAAATTTCGTTTCATTTCAACGAAATTTTCTTCTTCCAGAAAAAAGATGGGTCTTAAACATGCGTTAAAATAACATGCGATTCTATCTTGACAAATTTGGATCCATTCGCATTATTAATTCAAGAGTTGTGCAGATATTCAGATAAGAGCGCCGATGTGGTCTAGTGGATAGGCTGGCGCGAGTCTGGTATTGGTACGCCAGGCATACTGGGTTCGATTCCCGGTATCGGCAAGAAAAACTTTTGGGTTCGAATCTCATAAGCGGGCCGACAGGTAAGATGTGTTTCATTATATAACTGACTATATAATTGGAATGTTCAATCAGTTGCCAGCTGGCCAGGTATATACACGGATGCCGGAATACCTGTAAGTAAACTAGCCCACCTGATTGATTCGTTCTTCCAAAATATACCTACATCAACACACGTAATACATTCACCACATAACAGTTCATACGAAGCCATGGGGTCCGGGTATGGTGGCGCGCTGCATTGGAGATTTGTCGAACCTAATAATCTAAGGAATGCATATGAACCCATACTTTGGCAGAAACTGCGGTGAATCCGTGCACCCATGGTGGATTACCAACATACATACATACATACAGTTGTGCAGATATTCAGATAACATTTGTATGGGAGCCCCCCATTCTTGTAAGGGGAGGGTTCTCAAAACATCATTTAACTTTTTAACGGTCTTAAAACCCATACATGAAAATTTTCACGGCAATCGAATGAGTAGCTTCCAATTTAATAAGGAAAATCAGATAACAAAAGTTATCTAGATCAAATTTCACAACATATAGATGAAAAAGGTCTGCCCAACAATGCGTCGCGAGTAAACGTCGTGAGAGGATAGTAGCCAAAGCATAAGTACTAGTCAGTGACCGCATGGAAAAATGAAATTTTTGGGTGCCTTTTCCTCAATCAAGCATACACTCAGAGGAAATCTTATTATAAATTTCATAAGACACGTCTTATGAACCGCTTTTTTGCGTCCAAAATAATTTTTCATACAAGTCTTATGAAATTCTTTCAAATTTAATTCGAAGTTCTTATAAAAATAGAAGAAGCGGCATTGGGAAAAAATAATGAACACATTCATTCTATTAGTCATTTTTTCATCGTCATACCCAGCACTGACCAGTTGTGAAGCCGTTAGTTTTTTTTTAGTTGAAAGTGATTTTGTTATTCTAAGTGGTAAGTTTATTTTTCGCGAATGTTCAAATCATTTTGTTAACTTAAATACAATTCATTGATAACTTTTCAGCATCTTGACCGGCGAAAAGGATAAGTTAAATGAACCGGGTGCGGCAGAATGACTGTTTAACCGGGCGTTGATGCGTGCTTATGTGATCATAAAGTTATCTAAACTAATTACCCAGAAAATAAACTGAAAGTTTTTTAAATAAATTATCTTGATATTTTCTCATCAAGGTGAAATTTTCTGTTTCCGTAAGACCCGCTTATGAAAAACAACAACCTTTCATTGAAGCAGGTGTTCATCTGAAGAGTTCATTCGCTTCTAATGACTTTCATAAATTTTTCTTATGGCGCCACTTCATAAGAGAATCTTATGGTATACATAACAGTATTTTTCTGAGTGTACGTTTAATACCCTACACTCAGCCGAAATAAAAACGTTAAATTCACCTAGATTTTCACGTAGGCGCTCTCTACGTGAATTTTTGCTCGACTTACGTGAATCACTTAGAAGCTAATACAAATTCACTTGATCCGTACGTGAAATTCATATGGCTGATCGCTGTCAAAATTAAGACACATTCGATTTACGTGAAAATCGAGTGATCCGCCAAGTACAAAGGGATTTGGTGCATTCTATTTGACGTTCACGTAGCTCTGGATAACTTATTCACATAAAATCTATGTGACAGAATACACTACTCAAGATGGCGCGGATCCAATAGTTGGTGCTATCAGAAAGACAAATTCTAGGTGATGGAGAAGCTGATTTTTCGTAAGTAGTTAAAGATAAGTTGTGAATTCGTTATTTATATTTTTTGTTATTTTTCAGAATTCGGAATTGGGGCAGCTAGGACGACCAGGCATTATGGAGGAAACCCAAATGCCGTCTTCGATGCGATATTATATGTTAGGTATGTGAAAAAAAGTGTACAAAGTTTCAAATAAAAATAAAAAGTGCATCATGTATTAGAAAAATTAAATGTCCTGGAAAATCAACACATTTTTTATTTATAAGATCCGAAACAACCAACTACGTTTATATTTCAATAAAAGCTACGTGAATCGCATGTAGCAGAACGCATCCCTTTTCACATTCGACCTATGTTATTTTCACATACAACTCATATGAAAATTACGTGAATTCCGCTTGCTGCGCCAGCTCCGTTTGCTACCTGAAATTCACGTAGGTTTCACGTGATTTTCATGGTGGCAAAAATCCATGTACATTTTCACGTAGCGTTCATGTGAAGAATTTTTTCGGTGTAGATGTGACTTTTAACACGTTCGTCGCCACGTTCATTTTGGTAGTTTTACTAGCCGGGCCCAAAGAAATTCTCGGAGTGAGAAAGAAAAGAGGGAGATTCCAAGATTAGCTACGTGTGACTAAACTGATCGGCCAACTTGAGTAAGAAAGCGTCACACGTTTTTTGATATGACGGGGCCTCCCAGGAATAACACCCGTCACCCGAATATGAATCCCATGGCGTCGAACGTGTTAATCTTCTTGGTTCCTTGCCAATTTGCAGGGCACATGGTGATGAATGACGCCTAGATGTGAACCAGATTGAAATTTTAGAAATCGAATAAAATTTAAACGATTTTCTAAAATATTACCGTGTGTACATAGATCGTGTTGATGTTAGTAGTAAGTCTCAACCACAAGTTTAAAAAGTATGAATTTCATTCTGATGCACTTTTTTGAATATATGTTAATGTAATTAACTGAAGTTTTTTCAAGCGCCTTTTAAATTTTTAAAACAAAAGAAAATCCGATGAAAATGACAGACAAATTAACCGAACCAGAGCCTTTCTTTCAAAACAGATAAGATGAGACTGATGTATTAAGTGGCCGACTACAGGGAATTTTTCTGTTTCTTAATCATTGATGAAAGATATCAATAAAATAAACTACTTTTTTATAACAAAAATTAGGGTATGTATCAATTTTCCAAAACAATTTTTAGTTAAAGTACGCTAGAGAAAGTGTAAACGTTCAACTTTTCTCTATTTAAAAAAAATCAAAATTATTTCATCTTCTAGAACTTGTTAGATGAACAATCTGACGTAGATAATCATATAGTTTTTTTTTCAAAATATGTGTCATAAAAGGTTTAAGACGAAAGTTTGGATTAAAGTGAACTGGTAACTAGGCATCAACTATTATATTAAAGAACTGTACTTATTAGATATGCTTCTTTTTAACAAACGAAATCTTTGATGTTCATGAATCAGCAATTTTCTTTGGTCTACTTTGCGTAATTGCTATTCCAGTTTCTTACATGAATCACATTAGATCCTAGTCTATTGTTTCTGTCAATTCAGAATTTAAAGAACTTTTATAGAATGACACTTACTTAAAAATGTAATAAATTTCCATTTTAATAAAAATTTTGGCAAACGAATAATTGAACTCAGATAGAATAAAATATTTAGCAATAGCTTTTAAAAAAATATTGGTTATTCAATAACAAAATCATTAAATTTTAAATTCATTTATAACAGAAAATATTTTAAAATACTCATGTTTTTAAGTATTTCATTTCATAGAATACTTTTTTTCTAAAATTTCAATGAATTTCATAATGAATCTTTAAATGATATGAGATATTATCTTGAATATCTCATGAATTTCTGTCGACATCTGTTGTGATCTAGTATTATAAAGAAGAATTTGATTAGAAATTCATAAATGAAGGGGAAATAAGGGCATAATGAACACCCGGGGCGAACTGGGAACCCCCGTTTTTGAAGAGAATACGTATTTTTTGTAATAAAATTCACGCGCAACAGTTTTGTAATTCCTTTGTTATTTATTTTTCAGCCAAAAAAGAAATCTTATCATTTTTCAGAAATATTGAAAAAAAAACAACTAGGTTCTCAAATGACAAAATCATTAAAATTTTTGAGCACCAGAAAATAAGCTCTTATGATCGGTAAATCATCCTGATCTAAATTATACGCACTGCAACATGATGTACCCATTGTTAGTCAATTTTCACCATCATTTAATTTTTGACTATAATCAAAACGCGTTTTTATTTTATCCTTTTGACTCGGGGCAAATAGAGAATCATTAATTGGGACACAATGAGCATTTTCTGCCGTAGAATTTAGCAGCGAATGCAACTCGATGAAGTCAAATCAATCATAGAGCTACAGGTTGACTAGTTTACTTCTGACGATTTAGTCTATTGGTAAGGTGTTGGAGAGGTAATCAGAACATTCGAGCTCGATTCCTGGGTCGAGACGGTTTTTTTTTTTTCATTTCATTCATGATCGATTATTTTGATTGTTGCATTACACGGCTAGTAGCGTCATCCGCCAAACGAAGCACCAGAAACATTTTGTTTGAGTGTGTGTGAATTGTTTGTATTATACAAACAGACATACATTATTTAGTTATTGCTTTGTTTGTTGTATCTACAACTCATCATTAAGTGCAAAATGCATCTATCATAAATGGTGAATGAAAAAAAATCGTCAGGAATCGATCTGCAGTCCTCTGATTATCTCTCCGACACCTTACCAATTGGATAAATTGTCAGATTAACACGTTCGTCACAAAAAAAATATTCTCGGAGCGTGAAAGAAAAGCTAGAGTGCTTGAGATTTCCTACGCGTGGAGAAACTGATCAGCTATCTTAATAAATGCATTTTTTAACGTTTTTATCTACTTTTTCGATCAAAATAAAAATCAAATTGATAAAAAGTGAATCAACCTAGTCAAAATCAAAACTGGCAGCTTGTCAAAAATCAAAATTCGTTCTTCCGTTCTCATCTCGAGAAATCCTCCCCGAGACGAGAGCACCCTACATACATAAAGGGGCGCTTAACAAAAACACCATCGAGGGCCCATAAATTTCAATACATTGTTGGTTTGTCGGGTTGGTACCTCCTTTTGGTTTCGCAAATCTTGAATGTTTCCCCTTCCTGTTACCCGAACTCAGACTCCAGATCAAACTATGTATGTATGCTAGAGAGATCCGGATAAGTTCCTTCAACTAGGCCATAGACTCACTTTATTTAGGACCAGGCTCTCTATTTATTCCACTTCGCACTACTTGCTACTAGCAGCCAGCAGCCATCTTTTCGCATGTTATCCATTATGAATGCGAAATAATTCAACGACGTCGCCCGTCGTGTTCGGAACCAAGTTTGGCCGGAAGTTGGAAGTTGGTTCTACGCACAGTAGCATACGGGAAGTGGAGAAAAAAAAGCTTCAAATAGCATGAGAAGATGAAGGGTGTGCCCGTTTTCATGCTGGGCTGGTTTCCGGTTGAGGCTTCTAACCCGGCACAGACACAAAGAAGTTTTCTGCTGAGATACCACTTCCTTTGTACATGAATCGGCAACCCATAAATCCCCGCTAAGCATATGTGCACCATCTACTAGGCTGATGATGATGACGATGATGTTGATGATGATGATTAAGGACCCTATCTTGAAAACGGAATCTTTTTTGTTCCTCATCAAACTTAACTTATGGGAAAAACTAGCTTTATCTTAGCTTGTACTGGATTAAGGTCAAAGTTAATGATCTGAGTTAAGTTTTTTCATTGACGTAGAGAGTTCACTTTCTGTTAGTCAATGCACTAATTTCCTAAAATTTTTGTTTAAAAAATGAAAAACCATCATCATCAAGCATAAAGAGAAATTTCATTTAAAAATATCAGTCCTTTTATTAAAATAAGGCATTGAAAATAAATATTCTTGAAGTTTTGGCAACACTGTACATTACTACAAAGTCCTTCAAAAGGAACGACTATTTCCAATTTTTGTGAAAAACCTTTCACTTTTTATGTTAAATTTTCAGAAATTTTATAATTTGATGACACACATAACTTCGAAGAAATCGTTCATTAAAAATAATATATGTTTTTAAGAAACGTTGATCAAAATAAAATAACAATCAACGGTCAAAAAAGGATTTAAAATTTCAATGTCATAAATTTGAAAACATGTTCCAGATACTGGAAATAGTTAATTGTGAGCTTTACAATTCAAATTCTTAAACACATTTTAAAATTTCCTTCGAAGACGGTTTTCTTTAAACAAAAAATATCGACAAGCCTTCCGAATGGAATGGAATCAAAAATGAATTGATTCCAAATAAATTTGAATGATTTTATCTCTTATAAAATAAGCATCATCTAATGGGAAACCATTCGCAAAACAATAAGAAAAAAAAATAATAAAATAAAAATCCCAATTCACGCGCAGCATTCAATTTTTATTTAGGTTACGAAATTTTAATTTTGGTTAATTCTCCAAACTATTTACAAAACAATTTTCAAAAAATGTGAAAGGCATTTACACATGAAATAAAATCAAGTTAATTAAAAAAAATTGATCTCTTTTCCTTATGAAAGTAAGGATTTAGTTTAAGGGTGCCAGAATTTTTTCAGCAAACTCGGATAAAACCGGGCAATCTGGCAACCTTAATTAAGTGAAATTTGTGAAAATATATATAAGAAAATTTCAGGTAAGCGAGAATGTTGTTGAATATTTCCCATATATTGTAAAATAACTAAGGTAACTATTGTAATTAAGGTCGATTTCTGAAAACTACAAAAATCCTAACCAATATCAATAAGCTCCCGATAGCAGATATTTTTGAAAATTCAAAATGGTTTATTTTAGGAAAATCGGTTTAGAAGCTTTTATTTTATGCCTTTCCAAACCAATAATCCGGTTCTTATCTACCAACACCAAATAGTATTTTTTTTTTACTGGGTGACTGGCAACGGTATTCAAAAATCTAAAAACAAGTGCTTTCAGAACTTTCGATTTTATCAAAAGTCAAAAAATTTCATGAAGCTCCAACCGTTTCTGAGATATCGCATCTGAAAGGTACAGTTTGCGTCATGTAGACTTAAATTGCAAGATTGCCCGGTTTGCTCGGAAATTTGAGATAAAATTTGGGAACAGTCCGGCTCGGCTTGGTTGCCCGGATTTCATTGGAAAAAGCCAAGATTTTGCCCGGTTTTGCCCAGGTGAATTAACTCTATTTGGCAAAGCGATCAAAAAAAAAATTAAAATTGTGTTGTAATTTTTTTATGTATGCCTCCAACATAAAAAATTTACAACACAATTTTAATTTTTTTTTTTTATCGATTTGCCAAATAGAGTTAATTCACCTGGGCAAAACCGGGCAAAATCTTGGCTTTTTCCAATGAAATCCGGGGAACCAAGCCGAGTCGGACTGTTCCCAAATTTTATCTTTCTATCTATCTATCTATCTATTTTATATTTCCGAGCAAACCGGGCAATCTTGCAACGAGATAGTTTAAAACAAACAATCACGAAAGATTTTTTGGAAGCATTGAATACGATATAAAATCTTTCGATGAGGTTTTATGTAAATTTTTTTTTTAATTTTCCTTGATTTTCGTTGCGTCGTTTCTGGTCGTTAATTTTGAAATCTAATTTTGTCAAATTTTGATGAACGAGCCAAATTATTCAAGAGTAACAATCTCCACTCAGAACTTAAGCCAAAACTTTAAAATTTTATTCCAGGTCTACAATTGTAGGCACTATTTTTTTTATTTTTTTCATTTGTTGACATTTAGATCCGAATATCGAATTCCAATAACATAAGAATAAGTTTGTAAGATTACCCAGATTTTTCAAGAATCTTTCCATGTTTTTTACACAATCAACAAAAAAATTTAAAATTTGTAATCTAATTTTATAAATTTTCAAAATTTAAATAATTTTAGATATCTCTTGAGAAAAGCCAAAACCAACAGCCCAAATGTCGAGAAAATTGTTAATTTAGTATTTTCCTCTTTTAAATTGAAATATAAATTAAAATTTAAAAAAAACTAAATATTTCAGATTTAGAATTTCGCCTTCAAATTTTTTGTGATTTTTTTTTCAAAATTTACATATAAGTTTTGTTTTTGGAAGTTTCGAAATATAATTGATTGATGTGTTTCGAAAACTAAAACAATAATTCGTTATTCTGAAAACAATATTTTGTTTTTCTTAAAATTTGAAAATGTACTGTTTTGATATTGGTGGATATTGAGGAAATCAGCCTTGAACGAACGGTTCGGATACTTGCAGGCAAAAATCTGGAAAGCTTAGGTCAGAATCATACTGGCTTTTGTGGTTCCAAATTTATCATAAACATTTTAATTCGATATCTGTGATCAAATTTCGATTTCTATATTCCATTCATTGTTCTAGAGTTTCAGCTCGGATCAACATTCGGACAAAATCCTGATTCAAATCTTGGTTTTGCTTTTCAAACATAAACTAGGTGCCTATTCAATGTTCGAATTTTATTGATTCGAAATATATGAAATTTAAAACCGTTTTGAAGATTAGGATTTGAAATTTGAAGTTTCAATTCTTATGCAGAATCGGAACTTATGAAAGATTTATAGCTAGCAAATCGAGCATAGCTAACAAATCGAATTTCCAATTAATCACAAAAGAACATATTCATATTGAAAGCCAAAAATTAAATTTTCAAATAAGCGATTTCTGGTTGAGGATTGTGATAAAAAAATTTGCTTCCACAATCAATAAAATTTCTTATTAGGAACTTAGATTCCAAAACTATTTTCAAATTTTTAATTCGAATGTTAAATCAGGTTTATAGGCAGCATCAAGACTCGAAATAAAAAAAATTAGATTCAGAAACAGTCAAGAATAAAATATCATTTGAAGAGTTTAATAAAGAATTCTAATTGCAGGAGATCGTAGATTCAAATTTTTTTACATTATTTAAAATGTACATTCTTCAAATACAAAGTAACAAACTACAGTCTTTAGTTTTAATCGATTTTAAAGAGAAGAAAATACTGATTTGAACCGCGAACTTAATCTCTTAATTTTTTGTTTGTGAAAATTTGTTAAAATTTCACCAAAGCATAAAATGGTTATGCTTGTGGTAAGAAAGATTAAGCTTTTTACTGGCTATTTTGAGCTAATACAATTTTTCTTCAAAATGAAACCCTCCAAATCCCTGATTTATTTTTTTCAAAATTTCATCTAAAAATAGTTACTTCTTGGACTTTTTTTCGAAAGCAAGGATTTAAAAGAAATGCTTTCTAATAGTGTAAAATAACTAAAACCTAATTAATTATGTTGAACTTTCATATGATTTTATTTTTCCTTATGTAGGCATTGTTCAAGTAAAGCTTTTATAGGCAAAGTTTTGTCATCAAACTCCCTTCATTTGCCGGTTCTTCCTTTGGCCGTTGAATGTAAATTTTTAAATAAAATCTCAAAAAATTCTAAGTTTCATTTATTATGACCTGAAATTATAATTTTTAAAGCAAAATTTACTCAACAATGTGTTACTTGACTTTATTTGCTCTGACAAAAAATTTTTAATAAACAAGGCACATGAAATTCAAGTTAATTGAAAATAAATGGCAATTATAAAATTTTAAAAGAGTTCATTTGTCCATGTTACTCAAGGAATATTTAAAAAGGTAGTACCAAGGCAGCCCTGCTCTTGTATTGGTACACACTCATGAAAGATCTGCTAATTTACTACAAACCTTGCCTTGTTCGTGATGATTCGAAAAATTTGCAGAAAATTTTCCAATTTAAAAACATGTTGATCAAGAAGGATTCTTGCTCTTTAAGATTGGTACAAAAAAAGTTGGGTTTTCAATTATTTTTTCTACAAAATAGATCATGGAAGTTTGAAAAATGTGCAATCTTCGAATGACCAAAAAACTTCATAACAAAACAAAACACAGGCCACAACAGAATCATAATAAAATTGGAATAAATTTTCGTTCTAAAACGTGATTTTCTTCGAAATTTTTGCCGTGCTCTTATAAATTTTCGATACAATCGTTTTTGTGACTTCACAAAAAAACCCAATCAACTCTCGTCAGTCACTACCTTATTTGATAATTTCTTGCACGTTAACCTTGTGAAGAAAATTTCATTTTATAAAATAATTGATTTTAAGCGGTGAGCCAAAAAATAGCAGCGCCTCTTAATTAAATACAAAATTCTTTTAATCCATGTTATTTTTATTCATAAGCAATCAAGTTATTGTGGGCGTGTGTAATACAAAAAGGAGATTATTATTAAATGGTTTTTTGAGTGATCATGCATTTTTAAACGGTATAAGGAACAAAATATTTATTCGAAAAAATAGCAGCGCAGGCAGAGTAAAAATTAAAATAAAAGGTAGAAAATCATTTTTTTTTTCATTATAATATTTTACAGAATGCGGGAATGGATAAAAAAAACATTAAAATCATGTTTTTAAAAATCCTTCAAGGCATGCAAGAACGTTTGAAACAACTAGTGCGAAATTTCATTTTGTCAAAATCATAGTACTGTGCAGCAACAGGTAAACCAAACTTCACGTCCGTGTTAAATTGGTTTGTTTTAAGCAAACCGTAACCAATTATTTTAGGAGGAGAAATCACCGTGAATTTGTTTTATGAAATGAATTTGCGGCTTTATCGGTGAGGGTTAAAGAGTTAAAATGAAAGACGGATAGAATATCAGAAGAAAATTCTAAGGTGATGAAAAGAGCGAAGAGCATTTGAAATAGAAGCTTGACCACATGCTAAATTTTTTGTCCCGCATCAATTAACTGTATTAAAGAAGTAGTACCCAATAGAGAAGGCACTACATTTTTCGATACAGTTACCAATTAGTTTTTCAAAATCATAAAATTATAAATGCGAAAATTCCAAACTGATCACAATTTCAGAAGAAAATATGTTTAGCAATAAATGGAAATGACTTTATTTCTCTTCCTATCTGAAATTTATCGATCCTCTTATACACGCTCAGGCCAGACTCCTTAACACTAGAAGTACCGGAAAATTGAATATACCTATTCGGACCGTGACCAGTCAAAATGACTGTTAAAGAGGAAATTTTTTATATCATAATATTTTTAACTTTTTTCTTTTGAAATTATTTTGTTATTTATTCGATAACATTTTTGTTATAAAATGGAAATATTTTTTCACCATGGTTGCACGGAATCACCTCATTTTGGCATAGTTGACGAATGCGTGTATGTCATAAAATGAATATTTTAAATAATTATCAAAAAAATTAAACACATTATCAATCTAATTATAATAACATGTTGAAGGGCGGTGAGTTTTGACCATGGGTGCACGGTTGAACTTCAATTTTGTTTTAGTAGATTTTTTATAGCATCCATCGGTTTGAAATTTTTCCACACGTTGTCTATAAATTATACCTGATATTGTAGGTTTTGAAGCGTATTATTCCTATAAGTAGAGCATTTTACCATGGTCGCATGGATTCACCGCCATTCATCCAAAATCAACTTTATTGCAAACTAAAGTAAAGAAAAAAAGACTTTTATAGATTCAAATAAAAATTTGTGTTATATACATGGTTTTTTACTATGGGGGCACGGATTCACCGCGTTTTAATCAAATATTGAACTTTTGCAAATTTTTTAAAAGCATTTTTAAAAACCTTAACTAAACCAAAGTCGAAACTATGTCTTTCATGTGGAGACATAATGATTTAAATAACGATTTTCATTTTAAGTTCCGTTTTTTCATTCCTGCAAAAGAAAATTGAAATAATAAATTTATTTATTTATTTAAAAAAAACAGGTTTTGGCAATCGTATATTTATCTGATAAGATCTGATCAACATCCAAGAAATTGGAAAACGGTTATCATGGACCTAGTGTCAAGTTGAGTCGTGCGGCAGAAAACAGTGAAAATAAAGATAATGAATCAACATTGTCAAATTTACACGTTGATTTGTTTTTCCTTAAAAGTTTTTCGATTCACCAATATTGCATTTCAAATACCTATCATATCTAACTCAAAAATATTTTGTGTTCTGAAGGAAGTTTAAAACTATTTATTTCTATATAATTTACAATGGCAAATTTACAGCCATTCCGTGCTCCCATGTTGAAATATCTTAGCGCCGATGTGATCTATCAGATAGGCTGGCGCGAGTCTGGTCTAAGTGTGCCACTGTACTACTGGGCGTACTGGGTTCGATTCCCGGTATCGGCAAGAAAACTCTTGGGTTCAAACCCCATAAGTTGCCGACAGGTAAGATGTGTTTCCTCTTAAAATAAGAATGTTCAATCAGTTGCCAGCTGGCCAGGTATATAAACGGGTGCCAGGATACCTGTAAGTGAACTTGCATTGGAAATTTGTCGAACTTAATTCTCTAAGAATGCATGTGAATACATACTTGCGCAGAAACTGCGGTGAATCCGTGCTACCATGGTGGACAACCAATATATAAAAAATATTCCGTGTACCCATGTTGAAATATCATTGAAATTATTCAGTTTCATAGTTGATGTCTTCAAATTTGAATAAATGAGTACACAATTCATAATTATTTTACTAATTCTAGTTTAGTACAAACATATTTATCACCCAAAAATAACTCAATTACTCGAATGGACATGCATTAAATCTAACATAACTTTTACAAATATTGATGAAATTTCGCCAAATTTTGACAGAAAGTTCGATTAAAGTTGAGCAACAAAATAAACTAAAAAAATTGGGAGTAAAGTGCTTTAAGCGCCAAACAGCGGCCAATCCGAGAACTTTTTCTACAAATCTTCATAACTTCGCATCGAAAATCAATAATTCAATAACAAATGACACACTTCAGTCCACCATAAACCAACTAGGGCTCATTGTCTTGAATGTAGCTTGCAAATGAAACCAAAAACAAGCGAAAAATATCTTGTTTGATTTATAGGGTTGTGAATTTTACCAGTCATTTTGACTGGTCACGGTCCGAGTGTCCATGGCAAAATTATTCTGGCTTATTAAAAGAGCTTTTACAGTTTTGTAGAGATTCAAAATTCATGAAAAGTCGTATTTTTTGCAAATTTTTAAAGCGAAGTATTTAAAAGATATTCGACAAACAAAGTGTCCAACCAGTCATTTTGACTGGTGCGATGTTTCTAGTGTAAACTATGGGATATAATCCAACAGATATTTCCTTAACTTATCAAGGGATATCTCAGAGTTTCTGCATAAATTTAGAAACTTCTTCTAATAATTGAAACTTTTAATTTTATATTTTAATGAAACGATGTGTTCTGAAACTGGGAAACCGTGCCAGAGTTTGATGTATGAAGTCCTTGGTGCTAAAGGTGTATAAGTGCAAAATTTGTTAATTTTGAATTTTGATTGCCTCACAATTCTTTAAATTTTCAACAATGTTTGAAAATATTTTTGAGAATTTTGAAATTTTTTCTCATATTTGTTTTATTGAACTGAAACTACAGCTTCTGGAAAACTGTATGGAAAATCACGCAACACAAGAACTTGAAAATGTGTTTTCTCGAAAGCTTTTTGCGTTTATGCATACTCCTTTGGCTCTATGGGCCTCATATGTTGATTGACGAAACCTTTAAATATTTTGAGATTTGTTCACAACGCTTTTGACGTCATTTTATACCTGTACTAGCTGATTTACTCGGCCTTGCTCGGGTTTGCATATAATATAAATCCAAATGAGTCGTTTAACTTTACGAAATTTTGGTAGCTTTGTATACAATATGTTTTATATATATTTATTATGAGGAAATTTTACCCATGTTGTGCCATGTATGTAAGCTTTGAAAGTTTTGTTAGTGTTTTTCAAGTTTTGAATGAGAATATTTACTGTGAGAATATTTACTCCCCTTTTCATATTTTTGAAATACTTATAGTTATGAGGTTAGTATTCATAGAAATTAAAAATAATTTACCATGAATGCTTTTTTATTTCATCACAAAAAACATTTTATACCCACCCTTTCTTGAAGGAAGCTTGAATAGCTTTGGCCTTCTCATTTTTCTTCTTCAAATGATTAAACTATATTTTTATCTTTCCCACCTTATCCCATCTAATAAAATCTCTTTTGGAGATGATCTCTTCGGACGCTATATGCCAAATGCTCCCCCGTATGCTATATTCAAGTTTAATTTGTCCAAAAAATTCTCCGAAACTTGCCGCAGCTCGTGGCCTTCAAGTCTTCCAAGCCAACGGCCATGAGTTCGAATCCCAGTCACGGCATACACAGTAAACTTTTGTGGTTTAGTGGTTTAAGCATTTGTGAGATGTTAGCTATCATATATTCGAAAGATGTACGCTTGGAATTAAGTAAAAGGAATCTCTTCGAGGAAACATTAAATTTCATTGAGATCCTGTATTTGTTTGTATTTGGTTTTTTAAACTTGTTGAAGACTTATTTTGCATGTTTTCAAATGGATGTGTACTTTTCGTTGTTTTTTCCACACTGATTTATGATAAGTTTTTCTTAAATGTTCCAAGTTACACTAATAGTTTTTTGAAGTGATCTAAAAGAAATTATCTCGGAACCCAAATCGCCCATTTTATGATGTTATAACAAAAGATTTTTTTTTAAATTTTTACATTCTTAACAAAAAAATCTCATTAATTATTGTGAAGAGTGATTAAGTAAAAATTCTTGGAAATAATTTGATTGAATTCGCATTACTTAACGGTTTAAGTTTTCGCATAATTGGATGGTAAAATTGAACACATTGATGATTAACATTTTTACAAAAGTCATAGATTGACCGATAAAATTGAATTGTATAAAACTTAAAACCTCATACCTAATTTCAAATAAAGTTTCTTGCGTTGAATTTGGTTTTTCCAGATAATGCACGTTAAATTTTTGAGATGGCTTTTAAAGCGTTGACATCACAGCTCTCAACTTATAACTCTGAATTTAATTATTTTATCTTTCTCTATGAGGAATTCTAAAAATACTAAAATGGTTGGTTTTAAGAAAATTACTTAATATGTTTTCAGCACTCAATCCAAATTTATAATGAAGATAAATCACTGCATCCATACTTCACACACTGTATATTCTTATAGACCTGCAGCAGTGGTAGGGAGTACTTTGAAAACCACTACAATTCAAGTCAATACATACTTTACAGGTTAGTTGTATTTTTCAATCCGAAATGTTAGCTCATTATTGCATCCAAAATTCTCGTAGCAGTAGAAGTAGAAGGTACAAAAAACACCCGCCAAAATTTCACCTTTCAAATCGTTAACGCTCAGCAAGCTTTGATTTGCTTTCCAGTACACGTGAACTCTGGATAGTCGTTTCTTACGCCCGGCCCATGGTGATGATGAAAACAACCCGCCAAAGGAAACGAAAATCGGCTGCCAAATGGGTGCCATGACTTTCGATTTGTGGAAATAAAAACGAAAGTTGTATGGGAGTGTCCCTTTTCTTAGGCGGGAGGGGCTCAGAAGTTTCACTAAAACCTTACCCTGGTCCAAATACATCTCTGTACCAAATTTCAGGCAGATCGGTTCAGCGGTGTGGATTTGTATAAGGTGCATACAAACAAACATATATAGTCCAACTCATCTTTATATATTAGATTCTTACATCATCGACATTTCCCTAGGAAGGTAGATCAGATTTTTCAAATCTTTATTCAAAATCTATTTAAAAAGTTTTGATAAAACCCTTCAATGGGTAATGTACAAACTGCTATCCGATTCATCAGTTTTATAGCTCATCGATATTTGATACCGGTCAGCAGTTTTCCCCAGCGTTCGTATATTTCACACCATTATCATCTAGTAGGCCGGATGTTTGAGTAGGTAGGATACTCGATTTAAATTCGGCTTCGAGCATCGCTGAATTAAGTCAACACACGTGTCCTGTGCCAAGAATCACGTGTTCAATTGTGCCGGAAGTGGGACTAGCGTTTGCGTTTCGCGTTATTTAGTAGGTGTGGGTGGCCAAAGTGGCTACACGGTGTGGGTGGGTGCATGAACTGAGTGCGTGCTTGCTTGCGTGCGCCACCGTGCATGAAGGTGAAGGTATTGATAATTGATTACAGAAATCGAAGCTTCGCATAATGCAAACAATGCAGTCCAACAATAACAACAACGACGTCGATGGCTTGGACTTGCGAAGTGGGCGGCGCGGCGTTACGAATTGGGCAGTAAGCATTTTGTGTGCTCCTCCTGAATGGGTTGTTGAGCTGGACAAGGCCATGGAATGTTGTTCCTACTGTTAGTGCATCGGTTTTTGTTTGGATGAATTTTAATTTATGTTCCCTGGTGTGGTGAGCATTATTCAACGCACCATGAATCAATTTTAATGATAAAACAACGCTGACAGTGATATGGGGAACGTGAGATAAATTCTATGGCGTTTTGTAGCGAAACCGGCACATTGTTTTGAGCGGTGAAAAATAGTTCAGTTTGCCCTCTTAACTGGTGTTGAAAGTCGAGCTTAAATACAATATGTGGAACGGTTTGACTTTCGGGGAACTAATTGATAGCAAAAACGGACATTGACCCCTAATGTAGTATCAGGTGGAGCTTATGCAATTGAAACTATGTTTGATATGTAAAATTAGCTACATTGCTATACAGAGTAGAAGCATCGATTCACAAATGAGGATGGGGGTCACGATGCATATTTTACGTTGTACCTAAGTTGTTTTTACATATTGATAACATGTTTTCCAATTAATTATGGTTAATTGCATGACCAAGTGTTCACCGACGATATCGATTCGTCTAAAATATGAAACAAAGATGTTTCAGTTTTAAAAACTAACAAAATTACCTTAGCTACATGGCAAATGTTAGTACAAAATCCTGAGTCCTGTTATTGGTCTGTGAATTTCAATTTATGGAAAATTCTTTTTCCATGTGAAAGACTCATACATAGAAAATTCTAGGAAGAATGACCTTAATGGGTTGAATTCCTATAAAAAAGGAAAAAAAATCACAAGAAAAATGAACACCATAAGCAAATTAGCATATTTTTGTTATAAACATTAAATTTCCCATCAATGGAATTTGTGGGTGCTTGTTGACTTATGTAAGTATGTTTTTTTGAGCAAGTTACAGAAAGGAAGCACATGATGCGTACTTAAGTGAAAAACATATAGAAAAATGTACGTAAGCAAAGCTGCGACGATGACAGTTGGATTGAGATTTTAGATGTTGGACCACCCGTTTAAACAATAATTCACATATAAACCTTCCAACTCATTTTATTTGTATATGGACGTTACAACGCTTGCTGCGTGAGAGACTCTCAAATATGGATGATTTATCCATATACAACTGTGAATCGTGTTTAAAATAGCAAACTGTGTATTAATCAATTGAGAACTCGAACCTTTGATTGAATGTCCATCGTAATAAAACTTCAGTCGGTACTCCCATCTCGACTGAAAACTTTAAATATTGATTTGAACCTTCATCGCAATCAAACTTCAGTCGGTACTCTTATCTCTACTGGAAAACAAATTGATCATCAAAACACGGTTTCAAAGAAACAATCAGAAACTTTCATTGTGATCACCTCTAGCCAACGTAAAAAATGATGGTCCTCCCTATCGAACGTAAATTTGTGAAGGTAACCTGAAGAACTAGCTTTTTGTTGATTCTCCTGATCCAACGTAAATTCACGAAGCGAACTATCAAAACAATCCTCGTGTTGGTCCTCCTGATCTAACTCAAATTTATGAAGTAAAGGTTCAAATCACTCCTCATAATGGTCCTCTCTATCCAACAAAAATTTATTAAGTGAACCTTCAGATCACTCCTCATTTTTGTCTTTCCGATCCAACGTAAATTTATGAAGTGAACCTTCAGATCACTCCTCCTGTTGATCTTCTCAATCCAACGATAATTTATTAAATCAACCTTCAGAACACTCATCGTGATGGTCCTCCCGATCCAGCGTAAATTTATGAAGTGAACCTTCTGATCACTCCCCTAATGTTGATCCTCCAGATCCAACGAAAATTTATGAGGAGAATCTTCAAATCACTTTTCGAGTTGGTCCTCTCGATTCAACGTAAATGTATGAAGTGAACCTTCAGAACACTTCTTGTATTGGTCCTCTTGATCCAACGTAAATTTTCGAAGTGAACATTCAGATCACTCCATATTTTTGTCCTCCCGATCCAACGTAAATTTATGAAGTGAACCATCAAAACACTCCTTATGTTGGTACTCCCGATCCAACGTAAGTTTTCGAAGTGAACCTTCTAATCACTTCTCATTTCGGTCCTCCCGATTCAAGGTAAATTTATGAAGTGAACCTTCAGAACACTTCTCGTGTTGGTCCTCCCGATCCAACGTAAATTTATGAAGTGAACCATCAAAACACTCCTCATGTTGGTCCTCCCGATCCATCGTAAATTAATGTAGTGAACCTTCAGTACACTCGTTGTGATTGTCCTTTCGATCAAACGTAAATTTATGAAGTCAACTTTCAGAACACTCTTCGTGTTGGTCCTCTCGGTCCCTCGTAAATTTATGAACTGAACCTTCAGGACACTTCTTGTATTGGTCCTCTCGATTCAACGTAAATTTTCTAAGAGATCCTTTAGAACACTCCTTTTGTTGGTTCTCCCGATCCAACGTAAATCTATGAAGTGAACCTTCAAAACACTCCTCATGTTGGTCCTCCCGATCCAACCCAATTGTTTGAAGTAAACCTTCTAATCACTTCTCATTCCGGTTCACCCAATTCAACGTAAATTTATGAAGTGAAACATTTGAACACTCTTCGTGTTGGTCCTCTCGATCCAACGTAAATTTATGAAGTGAAACTTCAGATCACTCTTTATTTTTGTAATTCCAATCCAAGATATATTTAAAGAGTGAACGATCCAAGGTAAATTAATGATGTGAACGTGTAGATCACTTCTTATGTTGGTTCTCCCGATCCATCGTAAATTTATGAAGTGAAGCTTCAAATCACTCCTCATGTTGGTCCTCCCAATCCAACGTAAGTTTATAAAGTGAACCTTCAAATTACTGCTCATGTTGGTCCTCCCGATCCAACGTGAATTTATGAAGTGAACCTTCAGATCACTACATATTTTGGACCTCCCGATCCAACGTAAATTAAAAATTTGAACATTCAGATCAATCCTTATGTTGGTCTTCCCGATCCAACGTAAATTTATGAAGTGAACCTTCAAAACACTCCTCATGTTGGTCCTCTCGATACAACCCAATTGTTTGAAGTAAACCTTCAAATCACTTCTCATTCCGGTCCACCCAATTCAACGTAAATTTATGAAGAGAAACATTTGAACACTCCTTGATCGATCCAACGTAAATTTATTAAGTGAATCTTCAGATCACTCTTTATTTTTGTAATTCCAATCCAACATATATTTAAAGAGTGAACCTTCAAATCACTCCTTATGTTGGTTCTCCCGATCCAACGTAAATTTCTGAACTGAACCTTCAGATCACTCCTTATTTTGGTCCTCCCGATCCAACGTAAATTAATGATGTGAACTTGCAGATCACTTCTTATGTTGGTTCTCCCGATCCAACGTAATTTTATGAAGTGAAGCTTCAAATCATTCCTTATGTTGGTCCACCCAATCCAACGTAAGTTTATAAAGTGAACCTTCAAACTACTGCTCATGTTGGTCCTCTCAATCCAACGTGAATTTATGGAGTAAACCTTCAGAACACTCCTCGTGTTGGTCCTCTCGATCCAAGGTAAATTTATGAAATGAACCTTCAGATCACTCCTTATGTTTGTCCTCCCGATCCAACGTAAATTTATAAAGTGAACCTTCAAATCACTCCTCATTTTGGTCCTCCCAATCCAACGTAAGTTTAAAGAGTGAACTTTCTGATCACTTCTCATTTCGGTCCTCTCGATTCAACGTAAATTAATGAAGTGAACCTTCAGATCACTTCTCATATTGGTCCTCCCGATCCAGCGTAAATTTATGAAGTGAACCTTCAAATCACTCCATATGTTAGTCCTCCCGATCCAACGTAATTTTATGAGGTGAACCCTCAAATCACTTCTCATGTTGGTCCTCCTGATCCAATGTTAATTTATGAAGTGAACCCTAATCACTCCTCATGTTGGTCCTCCCGATCCAACGAAAGTTAATTAAGTGAACCTTCAGATCACTTCTCATTTCGGTCCTCTCGATTTAACGTTAATTAACGGAGTGAACCTTTAGATCACTTTCATGTTGGTCCTCTCGATCCAACGTAAATTTTTAAGTGAACCTTCAGATCACTCCTTATTTTGGTCCTCCCAAGCCAACGTAAAATAATGATGCAAACGATCAGTTAATTCATTTTTTTTTGTCCTCCCTATCCAACGTAAATTAAATGTGAACGTTCAGATCACTCCTTATGTTGGTCTTCCCGATTCAAGGTAAATTTATGAAGTGAACCTTCAGAACACTCTTCGTGTTGGTCCTCTCGATCTTACGTAACTGGATTCAAACATTTGTTTCTATGCTACAGATATCTTTGGATCCTTCTATAAGTTTTTATCTCGATCCTTGTTTGATGTTTTAGATTTCCATGTTAACAACAAAACTTAGCGTGATTGATTAACAAATTTTCAAACAGCCTTTTTTTTAATTTTTAATTGAAATGAAATTAATGAAGAATTATTATTTTTTAATTTTTTAATCCTTTCAAAATTTAATGTGTCAGTTCAGTTTTTTCATTGGAGCGAAGGTTATTGAATGATAGAAATCGGACTTGCATTTGTTTTTTAAATTTATTGATTATGCGTATCTTTAGAAATTGGTTGAATACTTCTTCTAGATCACAGTTACCGAAAGATTCCTTTTAATCCAACCCTCTTGCCGTATGTTCACGTGGAAAGATTAGAAACCTTGTTTTTTTTTAAATCAGTGTTACAGTTAGAAAACACTTTTGTTCGACTTTATGTTATTAAAGTGGTTGATTTTGAAAAACTTATAAGTATTTCCCGGATTCTTTAAAACGGAACTTATTAATTAATGAATCTATATCTATCAATTGCTTGTAAGTGCCTACCAGTTACTTTTATAGGCTCGCTTAATAGAGGAAGGCGATGACAATTGTTCCCAAAGATGCATGATTGCAATATTAACCATATCCCGAAAACAAATTATCTTTGACACGTTCGTCGCCAAGGCACCCTTATTCGGTTGACGAGTGTATCTCCTGGCAGGTTTAACCACATCAAAAACGTGTGACGCTCTCTTACTCAAGTAAGCCGCTCTGTTTAGCCATAAGTTTCAAATATTGGAGTTTCCTCTCTTTACTTTTTCGCTCCGAGAGTTTCTTTGGACCTGGCAAGTAGAACTACTCAAATTGTAACACATTTGTCGCCACGCTCATTTTTGAAGTTTTACTAGCCTCTGAGAAATTTTACCAGACAAACCACAGTGAAATTTCATTTACCATGAGTAGTATTTGAAAAATGACTGTTTATACCTATTTGAAGATTCCGTAGAAAATCTAATCTTTTTCAAGTTCAAATATCCTGTAACGAAATTTCGTGAAAACTGCAAAACGTTAAACTTTTGAATTCCTTTCAAACAGTCTAAGAAACTTTGATTCTCTTAGATAGAACTTTTTCCACGCCGATAAATTCAATGATGAATATGCGTGGCTGCGTGGGTGTGATTTCATTTAACGCTCACAGCAGTACATAGGTTTAGGTACTTGATTTCATGACTTCATGGTCCAATTTAATTTTCCTGCTTTACTTCCCCGGAACGAACGATGAAGAAGAGCCAACCCCACCATTATCTTTCTAAACTGCTTATAATCCTTCGCTTGCAAAAGTGCCTCAAATTGAAAACCTGCTTAGCACACACTCACAGGCGTGATTAATTGAAAATTTCCTTCTCGTTTCCTCTCTGGCCTACATTTTACTTCCTCTCTATGGGAACAGCATGTGAAGATGCTGGAACGTGTCTTGTGCTGATGATCCTGGTCGGGTAAAAACCGCAATTTTACTTATTTTCCAACCTACGCAAAGAGTGTTGGAAAACAAAAATCACTCACTTCATTCCCAAGCCGTTAGCTGTTGGCTGCTAGCTGACTGTTGCTGGAAGTTGAATTTTCCACAATGTTGAACCGAGATGAGCAAAAAAAGGTAACCAGCAGAAGAATCTTCGGAAAACCACGCACGCCACAAACTTTGTGACGTTGCAAAGATGAAAAAATAACATGCTGGACCACCAAACCCTTCCTAAAAAAAAAAAAAAAACCAACCCACAAACACACACACTTGTTTCACTTTCCACGCGATCTTTCAGAAGATCCAAAGGTTTTTCCGGAGTTCAAAAGTTGCCCCGACAAAGCGTTTTTCTGTTTGTGACCCGTCTGAGAACAGAAAAAAATGTGGGTTCCGGAAGCTGCCAAACAAATATGTAAGAGGATGTGTGTGAGTATTAGGTGTGTGCGTGCGTCCAAAATCCTTGAGAAGGGGAAAAGGTTTTCACTTTGTCTTATTTTTGCGGTCTTTTCTGAGATAATACTTAACCCGTCCAAGCTAGATGGTCCTCGAGATTCTTCCTCTCGAGAGCCAAACGATTAGTATCGATTTCCGTTTGAACACGTTCTTCTTCTGCCAGTCACTTTTTTTTTCTATCTAACTCATTGTTATTATAATTTTCAACCGACCAAAAATGCTTCGAATTTCATCTTTTTCCCATTTTTTCATTTTTCATAGTAAAGACAAGTAGCGTTGAGATGGGTTCGAAAGAATCATGGCGTGGAGTTTTTTTCTTCCAACAACGTTCAACGAAGAAGCTGAGCTGATATAACGGTAATCTCCTGGAAAGGGTTACAGTTACTGTATAATTTTTTTCTCAGTCCTCTTATCATTTTCCCACGGTTTAACCTCTGTTATGGAGGATTTGTCCACCCCTTGAATGATGTCTTGAACAAATCTTACGAGTTTGTTCGTTTCATGTTTTTTTCTTCATGGTGCTTACTTTTGCCGCTCCTTTTCTGGTGATGATCGACGAGTTGTCTGCGAAAAAAAGAGAAGAGGGTTCGGAATTTATCAGTAAGATGTTAGTTTTTTTGGTATAATATTTCGTGAAAAAATATCGAATACTTGAAAAGAAAAAAAAAAAGATGACGGTCAATAGACAAGTGATGCAATCCTTGAAAGAGAATTGAAGACAAGCTTCTTGTCAACCTTGTCTACTTCATTCGTCTCGTATCGCTCATAGTGAACAGTCGCGTTTCGAGATTTCGTCCAATATATCCGGGTGTTTCGTTCCGTTCGGGCGTTTAATACGGTGTTTTGTACCGCGCTATACGTTTTTCTGCCAAAGGCAGACCCCAGCTCGCCAAAGTGGTGCTATTATAGTGTTGGTCGACAAAAAAAAAGCTTTTATTTTCATGAAATATGAGCGAAGGCGGGAGGTCGGACCCGCCAGAGGTGGATGGTGAGCAAATCATCTATGAGGATGAGGAGCATCTGGAGGATTCAGCTGTAGCTGGTTCTTCGAATGCTCATCCTTCTCCGCCAGTTGATATTGCTACTCCATCTGCAGCTGCGGGAAAAACAACCCGACTCCGAGTTTATCCTGATAATTCATCCTCTTCTGGGCCGGGGGTGGTTTTCATCCGGCCCAAAACCGAACAAATTGCGCGTTGTTGTGGCCGACCGGAAGGCCGCAAACGGAATTCTTGCCAGTAATTTTTTTAATTTAGAGTATCAGCTCTATATTCCATCTCGAGACGTAGAGATCGAGGGTGTGATCACCGAATCGAGTTTGGAGGCTGAATACGTTAAGTCTCACGGCGTAGGTAAGTTCAAGAGCCTTGATTCGACTTCGGTCGGAATCTTGGATTGTCGCCAACTCATGAGTGCCTCCGTCGTTGATGGCGTTACCAAGTATTCGCCTTTAGCCTCGATTCGGGTTACATTTGCAGGAACAGCCCTCCCTCATTACGTCTTGATTGACGGAATTTTAAGGCTTCCAGTACGCCTTTATGTGCCTCGCCCAATGCAATGCAAGAATTGCATCAAGTTGGGGCATACTGCTTCGCATTGCTGCAACAAGAAGCGATGCTTGCATTGTGGGGAGAATCATGGGGAAGGAGCATGCTAAGCAGTTGAGCAAAAATGCGTCTATTGCGGGGGCTCACCCCATGATATCTCCTCCTGCGAGGCATTTCAGGCAAGCTGGGATAAACAGAGGCGCTCTTTAAAAGAACGCTCCAAGCGTTCTTATGCCGCCATATTAAAGAGCGCCTCTCCTCCGGTCCAACCTCAGACCTGTAACATTTTTTCTGTGCTGTCAGTTGACAATGAAGACACAGATACGGCTGATGAAGTTCAGCCAGTCTTCGTTGCAGGAGGCTCTCGGAAGCGAACAAAGGCGCCTTCTCCGAAAATACCAGCTAAAATAGCTACGGTTGTCTCTTCAAATAGAAACGAGAAAAAGTCGACTGCTGCTGAAAAGGAAAAACAAGTTCCTCCAGGTTTCCGCGGAAATGCACCACTGCAGAATAAACCAACAGCTGCGGGAGCTTCGCAAACCCAAACCCCAAACGTGATGCCAGAATCAACGACTCAGTCTGGGCTCTTTAAGTTGACTGACATTTTGAACGGATTTTTTTCGTGTTTTAATGTATCAGAACCCGTGAAAGACATTGTATTTGCAATGCTTCCTGTATTAAAGACATTTTTAAAGCAATTGATGCAAACTTGGCCCCTCCTTTCAGTGTTTGTATCTCTCGATGGCTAATTTACGCCGAGAGGTCGGAGATATCACTGTACTACAGTGGAATTGTCGTAGTCTTATTCCAAAATTGGATTCATTGAATTATTTACTTCATAAAACAAACTGTGATATCTTTGCATTGTCCGAAACTTGGCTATCTTCTCAATCTAACATCTCATTCCACAATTTTAATATTATCCGTCTGGATCGTGACGATTCTTATGGAGGGGTGCTTTTGGGGATCAATAAGTGCCACTCTTTTTATAGAATTCACCTTCCTTTATCAGGCGGAATTGAAGCTGTTGCATGTCATACAACAATAAGAGGTAAGGACTTATGTGTTGTCAGTTTGTACTGGCCTCAGAGAGTTGCAGTGGATCGAAATCACCTAGAGGACCTGTGCTCAGTGCTCCCTGAGCCAAGGTTGATCCTGGGTGACTTCAATTCACATGGAACTGTCTGGGGAGAACAAATTGACGATAGTCGTTCTACTCTTATCTATGACATTTGCGACAGTTTCAATTTAACAGTATTGAACACGGGTGAAAAAACACGGGTACCTAAACCTCCTGCAAGACAAAGTGCAATTGACGTCTCACTCTGCTCAAATTCACTATCATTTGATTGCCAGTGGAAGGTAGTCCATGATCCGAATGGTAGTGATCACTTACCTATCGAAATTACTATCACCAATGGGGTCAGCTCTTCGAACACAATAAATATGACATATGACCTTACAAGACACATCGACTGGAAAAAGTACTCGGACACAATTAAAACCGCCATCGACTCTATGCACGTTTTACCTCCTTTGGAGGAGTACCACTTTCTTTCTTGTCTGATACACGATAGTGCAGTTGACGCTCAAACAAAACCCATCCCAGAATCATCTATTCATCGAAGGCCTCCTAATCCATGGTGGGACCCTCAGTGTTCTAAGCTTTATAAGGACAAATCAACAGCATTTAAAGAATTTCGAAAACATGGAACTCTTGTCCATTTTGAAGCTTACGTTTCCCTTGAAAATCAGTTTAAAAAGTTAACCAAGGGGAAGAAAAAGGCGTATTGGAGGAATTTTGTTAGTGGGTTATCGCGTGAAACATCCTTAAGTACTTTGTGGAAAGTGGCACGAAGCATGCGTAATCGATCATCTACAAATGAAAGTGAGGAATATTCACATAGGTGGATATTTAAATTCGCACGGAAAGTCTGTCCAGATTCTACACCTGTGCAAAAAATAATCCGGAACGTGCCTCCTGATAGGTCTGATAGTGGTCTAGACTCAAGCTTTTCGATGGTCGAATTCTCACTTGCCCTCCTCTCTTGCAACAATTCAGCTCCGGGAATTGATATAATCAAATTTAACTTGTTGAAAAACCTTCCGGATGCTGCAAAATTTCGCTTGTTAAATTTATTTAACCAATTCTTGGAGCATAACATTGTTCCCCAAGATTGGAGACAAGTGAGAGTCATTGCTATCCAAAAGCCCGGAAAACCAGCGTCTGATCCCAACTCTTACCGTCCAATAGCGATGTTGTCTTGTATACGCAAATTGATGGAGAAAATGATATTGTTTCGTTTGGACAAATGGGTAGAAACAAATGGTCTCCTTTCAGATACTCAATTTGGGTTTCGAAGGGGCAAAGGGACAAACGATTGCCTTGCTTTGCTGTCTTCAGAGATACAAATGGCGTACGCAAAACGTGAGCAAATGGCTTCAGTGTTTCTAGACATAAAGGGAGCTTTTGATGCAGTCTCAATAGAGGTTTTGTCAGACAAGTTGCACTCCCGGGGTTTGCCTCCTCTATTGAACAACATCTTATACAGCTTACTTTGTGAGAAACATTTGAACTTTGCTCACGGAGATTTTGCAGTTAGAAGAACATCTTACATGGGCCTCCCACAGGGTTCATGTTTGAGTCCACTTTTGTACAACTTTTATGTGAGTGACATCGACAGCTGCCTCTCTGAAGGCTGCACTTTAAGACAACTTGCAGATGACGGAGTAGTGTCTGTCACAGGATCTACTGAGTCTCATCTGCACAGGCCTTTACAAGATACTTTAGACAGATTGTCTTCCTGGGCTTTGGGGCTTGGGATTGAGTTTTCCCCTCAGAAAACGGAAATGGCTGTTTTCTCTAAGAAACGTAGACCTGCTCAACCCAAACTTCAACTCCTAGGCAGAACGATCACTCAATCGAGGAGTTTCAAGTATCTTGGGGTTTGGTTTGATTCCAAGTGTACCTGGAGAGCCCACATTGAGTATCTGAAAGGAAAATGCCAACAAAGAATTAATTTTCTCCGATCAATTACTGGCACCTGGTGGGGAGCCCATCCAGAAGATCTTATCAAATTGTATCGAACAACTATTCTATCCGTTATGGAATATGGTAGCTTCTGTTTCCAGTCAGCTGCCAAAACTCACCTCATCAAACTAGAGCGTATCCAATACCGTTGTCTCCGTATCGCTTTGGGCTGTATGCCCTCAACACACAACATGAGTCTTGAAGTTATGGCAGGAATACTCCCTTTGAAAGATCGATTCAATTTACTATCACTTCGGTTCCTCATCAGGTGTGAGGTCATGAACCCATTGGTGATTGTAAATTTCGAAAGGTTACTTGAGCAAAATGTTCAAACCAGATTTATGTCTATATACCATATCCTCATGTCAATGCAGGTAAACCCTTCTTCGTATTCTCCAACTCGTGTTTGTAGCCCAGACTACGATCATTCTTCTGTCCAGTTTGATTTGTCTATGCAGCAGGAAATTCGTGGAATCCCGGATCCGCATCGTCCTCTTCTGATTCCAAGAATTTTCGAAGCTAAATATAGACACGTCGATGCTGATAAAATGTACTTTACCGATGGATCACTTATAGAGGAAACAACAGGATTTGGAGTGTTCAACGAAATATCCAGCGCATCTCACAGTCTCCAGTCACCATGCTCTGTATATGTTGCAGAGTTAGCAGCTATTCACTGGGCTTTGAATAGTATCGCCACACGACCTATTGAACACTACTATATTATAACTGATAGTCTCAGCTCTGTTGAAGCAATCCGCTCTATAAAACCAGGAAAATTCACGCCGTACTTCCTCGAAATGATACGAGATATATTGACCACTTTATCAAGACGATGCTTTTCTATCACCTTTATCTGGGTCCCCTCACATTGCTCAATAGCAGGCAATGAGAGGGCAGATTCCCTTGCAAAAGTGGGTGCGATGGAAGGCAACATTTACCAGCGTGAAATCGTATTCAACGAATTTTACTTCTTGGCTCGAAGAAACTCTCTTGTCAACTGGCAGCGTAGATGGGACGAGGATGAGTTGGGTCGGTGGTTCCACTCGATTATCCCAAAGGTAAGCCTTAAACCCTGGTTTAATAGATTGAACCTGACTCGGGATTTCATTCGTATATTTTCCCGTCTCATGTCCAATCATTATTCCATGAATGCGGTATTCTATCGTTTAAATATTGCTGGCAGCAATTTATGCGGATGTGGTCTAGGTTACCATGACATCGAGCATATTGTTTGGTCGTGTGAGGACCACCTATTCGCCAGAGCGAACTTTATAGATTCCCTTCGGGCCCGAGGAAAACCACCCGACGTTCCAGTGAGGGATGTATTAGGTATGATGGACTTGGACTATATGTTCGAGATATACCTTTTCCTAAAAGCTATCGATCTTCGACTATAATTCTCTTTATTTTCATATTTCCCTTTCTATCTTTCTTTTTCTTCAAAAAAAAAAAGTGAACTAGATCTAAGTACACAATTGTAATCAAACAAAACGAGTTTGGCTCCTTAAAGCCTAAAGGTATGAGCCGTTTCAAATAAATAATTTACAAAAAAAAAAAAAAAACCTTGTCTACTTGTCTGCTTGTCTACAAATGTAAAACATTGGTTTGAACTGCTTTAAGTTGTTATCGAGGAATAACTGAAAAAATCAATTAGGTTAACTTTTTCAAACTTATAAATTTTATCCAATCAGACCATCTATCATCAATAACATTGTGATAACAGAAAAACACCCTGTGTTCTAACCAAATTGCGTTTAAACCGAATATTTGTGTATTAAAAAAATCAAAGTATCTTCCTTTTTAATTTCAAAATTTTTGAAAGATGGAGAAAAACTCAGTTAAAATTGGCGAGCCTTTCGATTGACGCCTGTCATAAGATTTTCTAAAGTCACTTTATCCACATTCTTCGCCGCAGAACTCCTGTTTGGTTTGAACTTTTTTTAATTTTGTTAATTTTGTTAATTTCGTTAATTTTGTAAATTTGTTAATTTTGGTTATTTTATAAATTTTGTTAATTTTGTTAATTTTGTAAATTTTGTAAATTTTGTAAATTTTGTAAATTTTGTAAATTTTGTTAATTTTGTTAATTTTGATAATTTTGTTAATTTTGTTAATTTTGTTAATTTTGTTAATTTTGTTAATTTTGTTAATTTTGTTAATTTTGTTAATTTTGTTAATTTTGTTAATTTTGTTAATTTTGTTAATTTTGTTAATTTTGTTAATTTTGTTAATTTTGTTAATTTTGTTATTTTTGTTAATTTTGTTAATTTTGTTAATTATGTTAATTTTGTTAATTTTGTTAATTTTGTTAATTTTGTTAATTTTGTTAATTTTGTTAATTTTGTTAATTTTGTTAATTTTGTTAATTTTGTTAATTTTGTTAATTTTGTTAATTTTGTTAATTTTGTTAATTTTGTTAATTTTGTTAATTTTATTAATTTTGTTAATTTTGTTAATTTTGTTAATTTTGTTAATTTAGTTAATTTTGTTAATTTTGTTAATTTTGTTAATTTTGTTAATTTGGTTAATTTAGTTAATTTTGTTAATTTTGTTAATTTTGTTAATTTTGTTAATTTTGTTAATTTTGTTAATTTTGTTAATTTTGTTAATTTTGTTAATTTTGTTAATTTTGTTAATTTTGTTAATTTTGTTAATTTTGTTAATTTTGTTAATTTTGTTAATTTTGTTAATTTTGTTAATTTTGTTAATTTTGTTAATTTTGTTAATTTTGTTAATTTGGTTAATTTAGTTAATTTTGTTAATTTAGTTAATTTTGTTAATTTTGTTAATTTTATTAATTTTGTTAATTTTGTTAATTTTGTTAATTTTGTTAATTTTGTTAATTTTGTTAATTTTGTTAATTTTGTTAATTTTGTTAATTTTGTTAATTTTGTTAATTTTGTTAATTTTGTTAATTTTGTTTATGCAGTTAATTTTGTTAATTTTGGTAATTTTGTTAATTTTGTTAATTTTGTTAATTTTGTTCATTTTGTTAATTTTGTTAAATTTGATAATTTGGTTAGTTTTTTTCAATTTTGTCCATTTCTCAAGATATGTTTTTTTTTTAATTTTGCTATTTTTGTCAATGTTGTCATTTTCAACTAAATCATTTTAAATTTTTCAAAAATGATTTATTTGATTTTTCAACTAAACTACTTACTAAAAACTAAAAAACAGACAAAACAGACCCTGTTATCAAAATAAACAAAATTTTCTTAAAATAAAATGCTATAAATTTTACAAAAATGACATTAATGGCAACATGAAAAAATTGAAAATATGGATGAAAATTGTCAAAATTTACCAAATTCACAGAAGCAATAGTTAATTCGAGCAATTATTTGTAAAGAACGAAGCGACTGATGATCAAGCAAGCCTTGGAATAGTTAGTCATTAAGTTGAAAAGAAAATAAAAATTATTATTATTATTCTTCCTGGAGGTTCAAGACCGAAATGCTCCTGATTCGAGAGAACCTTTGGAAGTTCGTGAGCGGCGTTGCACCGTAACCTGCTACGGAAGTCTGGATCGAAGGCGATGCGAGGGCACGGGCCACCATAGCCCTTTTGGTGGACGATAGCCAACACCCCCTTATCCGGAACTGTACAACTTCAAAGGCGACCTGGGAGGCATTGAAGAACCATCACCAGAAGCAGATGATGTCCTCGAAGGTTTCAATCCTGAAGAAGATCTGCCGTTCGGAATTCAAGGAGGATGACAGCATGGAATTTTTTTTTCCACATGGACGAGTTGTTTCAATGTTTGTTTCAATCAAAACGCCGGCCAAGCCATGGACGAGCAAATGAAGGTTGCCATGGTGATGCAAAGCATGCTCGACTCCTACGACGCGCTCTAACCGCACTTGAAAGCAGATCTGACAACGAGCTGACGATGGATTTGGTCAAACGAAAATTACTCGACGAGGCACAGAAGCGGTTAGAGAAGGTACGTCCCAGTGAAGCACTTCTCAGAACGGGCCGAAACGAAACCGGAAGGAAGGTGGTCTGTAACTCCTGTGGGAAGCCAGGCCATTTCAAGCGGAATTGCCCCGAATCACCTGCCCAAGGAGAGCACCCTAGAAGAGGGACGAAAATGCAACCGAAACCGAAAGGGAAGACGGCCAACGTGAGTAAAGCAAATCCATTCGCCTTTACTGCACGCAACGAAACACAACAGAAGCGTTCCTGGATAGTAGATTCGGGTGCCACATCTCACATGTGCTCGAATCGAAAGTTTTTCACCGAACTGCGTAGCTGTACAAGTTTGACGATTACCTTGGCCGATGGTAGCGAGACGTCCGTGAAGGGTATCGGAACCGGTCACCTGTTAGCATACGACGAAGCTGGAGCGACTCAAGAAATGGTCCTGTCTGATGTGTTTTACGTCCCCGATTTGGAATCAAACCTGATTTCAGTCGGAAAACTCATCACGAAAGGGGCGGAAGTCATTTTCACGAAGCAACGAGGCTGCGTTATCCAAAGCGGCGGCCGTGTAGCAGCTGTAGCTGACAAGATTGGCGGTTTGTTTCTTCTAAAGACCCCGGAGGAGAATTCCCATCAAGCGTTCCTGCATCCGAAAAACTGTATCCACAGTTGGCATCGAAAGTTGGGTCACCGTGATTGTGCTGTGTGGAATGTAAAATGGCGCGCTTGCCATTTCCCCCGAAAGCGCAGAGAGAATCATCAAAACCTTTGGACCTCATCCACACCGATATTTGTGGTCCTATGAATACAACTTCGATTGGCGGATCAAGATATTTTTTGACGATGATCGATGACTTTAGTCGTTTCACCGAAGTCTATTTCTTGAAGCGGAAGTCAGAGGCGAACGAGAAGATTCAAGAGTACGTTGCAAAAGTACGAAACTGTTTTGGCCGAAATCCAGTGATAATTCGCTCCGACCAGGTTGGCGAATATAAGGCGAAATCGTTGGGAAAGTTTTACCGAGCTGAAGGAATTGTTCCTCAGTTCACTGCTGCATATTCCCCGCAGCAAAATGGAGTTGCTGAGAGGAAAAATCGAAGCCTGGTAGAGATGGCACGCTGTTTGATTGAAGATGCCAAGATGAGTTACCGATTCTGGGCTGAAGCAATCAATACCGCCACATACCTGCAGAACATTCTACCATCAAGAATCCTGGAGAAGACGCCGTTCGAGTTATGGTTTGGGAAAGTGCCAAGCTATGCAGACCTACATCTCTTTGGTTGCACTGCTTACGTAAAAGTCCCATCGCCGCAGCGGAAGAAGCTGGATCCAAAAGCCGTCAAGCTCACATTCATCGGCTACTCTAGAGAACACAAGGCGTTCAAGTTTGTCGACCCAAGTACGGAATACGAGTCGATTTTGGTTCCTGCCAACGAAGAGCCAGAACCCGTGAGCGAGAATGTTTTGTGCATTTTCCGACGATGGAGACCGAGAATCCGACACCAGCGATACCACGTATGAAATCGAGAGTGATGCCGAACGAACACCGCTGAGACGTTCAACCCGTAGTACCAAAGGTAAAGTACCTGTTCGTTTTCCCGAAACTACCGGTTTGGCAAGAAAGATGTGTACCGAACCGGGGTCGTACAAGGAAGCCATCAATTGTGAAGAATCCGAATTTTTGGAAAGCCGCCATGAACCTTCGATGCAGTCGTTAACCGAAAATGGAACGTGGGAGTTGGTCCCAATGCCGGCCGATCGTAAACCAGTCGGCAACAAATGGATCTTCAAACGCAAGCTGGACGAGAAAGGTGAGGTGATCCGGTACAAAGCCCGTTTGGTCACCCAGGGCTTCACCCAAAAGTACGGTACCGATTACGACGAAGTTTTCGCACCAGTGGTTCGTCAAGTCACATTCAGAACCTTGTTGACGGTCGCCAGCCAGAAGGGTTTGTTGGTGAAGCATGCAGATGTGAAGACCGCTTATCTGAACGGGGAGCTCAAAGAGACGGTCTACATGCGGCAGCCGCCTGGTTACGAATAGGATGGTCCGGGCACCGTATGTCTCTTGAGGAGGAGTCTCTATGGCCTTAAGCAAGCAGGTCATGTCTGGAATAAGAAAATGGACAGCGTTCTGAAGCAGCTCGAGTTCAAGCAATCAGCCAACGATCCTTGTTTGTACGTGCAGGACAAGGATGGAAAGCGAATTTATCTCGTCTTTTACGTAGACAATATGGTCATCGCTTGTGAAGACGAGAAGCAGTATGAAGATTTGATCCAATCATTGAACCGATTCTTCACTGTAACATCTCTGGGAGATATTCACCATTTCCTGGGAATTCAAGTTCAGCGTGACGAAGTCGGGTTTTCTCTCAGCCAGAAAAGTTACATCAAGAAACTTTTGGAGAGATTTGTAATGGATCAAGCGAAACCGTCGAAAATTCCGTTGGATCCTGGCCATCAACAGCAAGAGGAGGAGACGGAAAAGCTGCCCAACAACCAACAGTATGCCAGCTTAATCGGTGGTTTGCTGTATGTGGCAGTGAATACTCGGCCGGACGTAGCTGTGAGTGTATCGATCCTTGGTCGTTCTGTTAGCAGTCCCAGCCAAGCGGATTGGAACGAGGCGAAACGGATTCTGCGATATCTCAAGCACACTGTAGACCATCAACTAGTCCTTGGATCGAATGACCAGAAGCTGACAGTATACGTGGATGCGGATTGGGCCGGAGACGCGAAAACCAGGAAGTCCAATTCTGGTTACATTTTCCTGATGGGTGACGGTCCGATTTGTTGGGGCTCGAGGAAGCAGAAGTGTGTTGCCCTAAGTAGCACCGAAGCCGAGTTCATCGCCCTTGCAGAATGCTGTAAGAAACTTTTGTGGATTGATCGTTTGCTACGAGATTTCCACGTGGTCCGATCAAAGCCGATTACCGTTCATGAGGATAACCAATCCTGCATGGAGCAACTGGAAGGAGGGAAGTTCCACAACCGATCCAAACATGTGGACACCCGTTATCATTTCGTGCGACAACTAAAGGAAGATGGGATTATCAACATCGATTATTGCCCTACTGAACTGATGATTGCCGATATGCTGACGAAGCCCTTGACTCAAGTAAGAATAAGAAAATTCCGAGAAGCTGCTGGAATACATCCGTCGAGGAGGAGTGAAGAACGAAGCGACTGATGATCAAGCAAGCCTTGGAATAGTTAGTCATTAAGTTGAAGAGAAAATAAAAATAAGTCTTACTCTGTCCATCATCGAAATAAGTTGTTTCTCTCAATCTACTGCCTAGTCCGATAATTTGGATGCTTAGTTACCGCATAGTTTTCATCGATTGTTATTTGACGCAATTATTCTGTCAATTTCCTCGATCGGAGGTTACCCAGAGCAATCGTTGAATTATTTGAAACATATGGTTGGGCATCTTTTTAAATTGTATTTATTATTTTTATTTTTCTGTTTTTTTAAGTAACCATATGCTGCTATTTCAAATAGAGTATTTTGAGTTTATACTTATTTTAAAAATTTTCAAAGAAACGGAATGACACAGAATTTTTCAGGATGAAGCTAAATATTCGAAAACCACCAATTTTTATCAAATTATCTTAAAATGTTGACTATCCACTGTCAAGTGTGGTAAATCGGGTTTTTAAATAACCTTAGTGGAAACAAAATAAAATTTATATAAATTATGAATTGTGCCAAAATTTTTATCTGGTATAAATAAGAAAAATTTATAAATCCGCATAAAAGTGCGTATGTTGTTTCTTGCTCATGCAGATGACCTCCTTAAATATTGCATTCATATATTTTAATTTAGAATTGATTTACCATACTTTAACTATCTCTACTCACAAACAAATGAACATTAAACTTATGCATTGAAATTATTACATATGATATCGCCACTAAATTTGGTTTTAAGTTTATATTCTCAATTTAAGAACCGTTAATTGGGAAAACTTTGAACACTTTTCTTATTCATTTTTCAAAAATCTTAATGGGTTCTTTATCGTATCACCTGAAGTTTTAAAAATCTTATTGCCGAAAGGAGTTTCGAGCCTGATCGTTTATTGTAAAATTTTAGAACAACGTTACTAGCTTAAATTGAATGTTTTACAAAAACATAATTTCATATTAAAGTGTAAACTAACATTGATCATTAAACTGATTTTAAACAAAATCTCTGCCTCAATATTGCTTAAGACAAATTTATGATGTCATTGAACTAACAGAGCGTGAAAATATAAGTTGCAATTTTTTTTGTTTTGTTCAAATAAAAAATCACATTTTGAGCCATCAAATGGCTTATATTCGATAAAAGCAAAATGTAGTTGCTTCTTATAGGGGTTAAATAATCTGAGATTTTTCAATCAAATGTTTAGAGTTGTTAAAACATACACCGTCTTAGCCGATTCAGGCTAAAATTTGCTAAAAAAAAAATAATCGCGATCTTAAATGTGAATTTTTGATTTGGAAAAATGTGTAGGGTTATGCTTTTAGCAAACAAAAATTCAGAATTGAAAAACATAGAAAAATATTTCTAAAAATTTAAATAGCTTGACTTTAAATTTGCTAAATTTAGTTGAAATTGAATGAAAAGCTGTACTATTGAATTCGATTCATTTGAAAAATTAAAACAAAATATTAAGGTAAAAATGAAAAGTTTTTTAACATTTATGGATTTCTGCTTACTATAAAAACGTCTTACCATTATAAAAACTCAAGGGAACAGCATTTTAATGCTGTTTTAATGATTGATTTGGAAGATGATTGTGTCCTGAACAAGAATATTTTGTCTAATGGACAATCAGATTTAGTTTTGATTATATGGAAATTTAAAACGTGTGACATTTTAGTGAAATCAATCATTTTAGAAGAAATTAATATTAAACCAACAATTTAGAAGAAATCTGATTCTGATTGTGTGTATTATAATTCTGGAATGATATTTTGATAATGATGAAAACAGTACAATTTAACAGTTTTCAAAATTTGGAAAGTATTTTTGTATATTACTGCAGAAAGTTAAAAAAATTCATGTTTTAAAAAGTATCGTAAATTCAATTCAGTTTAAAACTTCTATAAAAATTCGATGATTGAGGAAAAGTAAACAAATAGAAAACTTCTATAACTTTTTTCGCAGAACTCAAAATTACTTAAAGTCTTGATGAAAGTTGATAATAGATTCAAAACAATCATTTTAGAATGCCATGTTTTTGTTTTCAAGTTTAATCAAAAGAAAAGTGCAGAACTTCTTAAAATAATTTTAGCCTGTTTTGAAAAGTTATTCTTATAATATATTAAATAATAAACAAATTAAATAATTTAAATAATAAATAAAATTTAGATTCAGGGTACTCAAATTAGTCAATAACACGTTTGAAATGCATTGCACCTCTGAAAAATGTGAATTTTGTGACCTTGAATAATTTATCAAACTCTTTCCCATTTAGAAGAACAAAAAACGCAAAATAAAACTGAGACTGAAATCGGTTTCTTTAAGAATATTTCATATCAGTAATGGCATAAACGATTTTTAAATGAAAATTTTATGTAAAAAGGTAGAAAATATTAGATTTAAGATTTTCTGCAAATTCTGTTGTCCGTCGTGAGAGGAAAATGCCTGTTGGTTTATAAATGGAATAAATTGAGTATTCGATGAATTAATTTTGAAGTTAAAATGGGTCGCTTCAAACTGTATTGTTGTTAAGTTTCACTTCTTAATAAAAATCCATTCTAAAGACGAGGTAGAGTTTTGGTATGTCAAGTTTAGAGTTTCAATATAAAAGGTAAATTGAATTGCAACTCAAAATTAACAATTCAAAATAAGTTTCAATTTGTGAACGTCATATAGTGTCGTATAATAAAATGTCTCAAGCTTTGAGTGATGGAAGACAAAATTCCGCCGGAGGCGAGCCAAATTTCTGACTTCCTCGTTGACACCTTTTAAGATGAAGTTATTTTAAGGTACAACGATGAAAATTTTACTTGGAAAAAAATCTCCATGGGGGGGGGGGGGATAAACCCCTAACCCCCCCACCCCCCCTCGTTCGCACGGCCTTGGATATTGATCATATTTCAACCAATCCAAATTGTACCACAAAATGACAATAGTATCAATAAAAAAATACTACTCACACAAAACTGGAAAGATAAATTTTCACGTAAAGCCAATCATTTCCTTAGAAATCATTCTAGTTTATCAGCGAAAGGAAACCTTAGGAAAAAACATTTATTTTAGAGAATTTTAAATTACAATTTTGAATTTTTTTAGAAATTGTTTAATTTGCGTACAGAAACCTTTATGTGTTTTAGCCACTATTTGAGATTAGGTTTAAGGTTACGAACGGATGTTGTTCATTAAATATTTTTTGGCTGATTCGGTTTATTAAGGATGTTAAACAACTTTGTTTTGAAATACCCGACGTTTCGACCAGTTTTGGTGGGCTTCTTCAATGGATCTGGAAATTTTTTTTATGGAATTACAGTTTTTCGGAGCGTTGTTAATTTATCAACTTGTTAGTGTGTAACTCACTTATTAGTCTGTTGTTCTTGTCAATGTCGTCTTCATCCAACGGTTAGGAGTCCAGACAGAATTCGCTGCTCTTCTGTGATGGACAATGTTTTATTATTGTACTTGCTGTCCAGGTGTGCTTTTCTACACCTTCTTAAATTGATGAAAATTCAACAAAAACAGTAAATTATTAAATTCTTCAATTTTCTCTTCTTAAATTTTTTGTTCTTAAATTTGATTTCCAATCATTATTTTGTATCTTAAATTAAGACTCTGTATTTATTTATTCATAAGTTTCTTAATTCTGCCAAAATAAACGTTTAACTACTATAAAATTTCTCTTCCAAACTTAGATCCATTTGCTTGATAATTTTTCGAGACATTAAAAATATAATTATATGAATCCCCCTGTTTGGTAATTAAGAAAAAATGTCTCGTACCCCAATTCCTTTTATGCAAAATTATCTCGATCATTTCTCGAGTTATCAACACAATGTATGGATGCACCCCTCTCTCTGTTTAAGCTCGTCACTAAAAGGAAAGAAACGTCTTAAATTCTTGTTTCCCTATACTTTTCTATCACAAATTTGACTTCATTTGCTTAAAATATTTTCGAGTTTTGCAAAAAATTGATTGAGAGCCCTCTTCTTCCCTTTCTATCCCTCCACTTGAGGGTTGCCAAAAAGCATAAAAACCTTTCTCCATCTCAAAAACCCTCTCCTACTAGGTTTCTTTCGTATGACTAATAAAACGATATGACTAAAAAAAGATATGCAACAAAAATGTATTATGCCCCCGTCTCCTCTTTCTATCTCATTCAATGGGAGAGGGGAAGGGTCTAAAATAACTATAGAAACATCACTTATATCACTTATATAAAAGGTGGGAAGAGCTTGAAACCACCTTAGGAACATTTCGTTCACCCAAATACACTCACATGCCAAACTGGATTCCCCTCGCTTGACCAGTTATCAAGTGTAGCAAAAATTTGTATGGATACCCTCCTCTCTTCGTATCCTTCCAATGCAAATCGGAATTAGTTTCAAACAATCATCATAGAACCTTTTCCCATATCCAAATATCGTCCCGATGCAATGCTATAGAATCCGTGTGGAGCACATCTCTCAAATTTAAGTTTTTTTTGTCTGCTTTAACTTTTTTTCTCAGATTTGTGCTGTTTTCTTCAGATTTGAGCTCTCATTCCCGATGCTCTCAAGGCTTAAATCTGAGAAAAAAAGCTTTAAAATGAGATTTACTAACACTCTGCAAAAAGATGTTGGTCACACGATACATGGACAAATCCTGTACCGTTGCAAGGATCTGATTCTGGACTCCTAACCGTTGACTTAAAACGAGATTGACAAGAACAACAGACTGATAAGTGAGTTACACATTTCATAATTTATCAAGTTACATCGCTTCGAAAAAATTCTAAGTCAATTAAAAAAAATTCCAGCTCCTTTGAAAAAATACCACAAAAACGTCGGGTATTTAAAACAAAATTGTTTAATAAAAACTTAATCTCAGAATTGAGAATACGAATCTTTATGTATTTGCTTTCAAACATAGAAAACAGTTTTGGGATTTCTAGTTGATCATGATCTAGTTGATGATAGTTTAGTAACGTAAACATTACTAAACTAAGATAGAAATTATATTTTTACTTAAAAAAAACTGACGAATAATTGAGATGGCTTTTTTACAGTTTTTGTTTTGCAATCAAAATACTATTGTGATCACTGAATAGTCCTAAAATGGAAATCTAAGCCGTTGTCGATGAATAAGATGGTGGTAAATCTTCAATTTCACTTGATTATGGACATTCTTTCGTTAAGGGTCGGTCACACATTTTGACGTGAGCAAGGTAAATCCTGTACTAATTCGTGTTTTTCTTTGTGTTTTATGTGACACCTGAACGAAAATTTTTACGAAATCGACTCACCTGGACTTACTTTCCTCGAATCTATTGGAGTACAACCGGAAAAGCTGCTTAAATTTTTGCATTCGGAATGGCTGCCGCAGGTATTTGTTTTGATTGCAAACAAGACTTGGCTAAAGAAGAAGATATTGTGTGCAAGGGATTTTGCCGCTCAACTTTCCATCTCAAATGTGCTAATCTGAACACCACCACCCGTGATCTGGTTGTTAACAGCCACCAACTGTTTTGGATGTGTTCTCAGTGCACTAAAATGATGGCAATTACGACTTTCCGACAAGGAATTGCATCAACAAATGCTGTTCTCCAGACTGTATGTGAGGAGCAAAACAAAACTTTGCTTGGTTTGCAAAAGGCGATTGATCAAAACACGGCTAGGATCAATGATATTCTGGCTCGCCATCCATACAAGCAGATTGAAAAAAAAAGAACACACTCCACTCAATGCCACTCCACACAGATTAATTACGCCAATCTCGAAAAAAAATAAAAGTACCACCGACCGAAAAACGATTCTCCAAAATGCCAAAGCTTCAACTGATTGGCTGCAAGAATGTAGATGCTGGTTTGCTGGTTACTATCGCAACCAAAACTACCGCGCTTCCAGCCGAAAATAGATTTTGGTTAGGGTAAAACTGTACAAAACGCACCAGCTAAGCATAATTGCTATTTATAGCGATACCAACCATTTAAGAACCAAATTGAGAGTTGACAACGATTCAAGGATGAAATCTACGTATTATCGAAAAGAAAAAATATGATAAAAACTCGATTTTGACTATATTTTTGTAAAAAAACTAAAATAGCCAGAAAACAAACCGCGGGGTAGAACGCCAAAACTAGTGGACAGAACGCACCAAACAGGAAGGGTGGTAAGAAGTAGAACAATGATTATACGGAATGTAATTATTGAAACACCAAATGTTTAATTACATGTTCATCGTAGTTTTGTAAACTACCATTTTTTGGCTAAAAATCATTTAGTATTGCTAAACTGATCGAAAATTTCGCTTTCCAAAATACACTTTTTAATATCCTTATATATAAAACGCCTTCAAGTAGGCAACGAAATTCAATTTTTTCGACTGATATAGTGATATCGCGGCAAACATGGCGGCCGATAATTTTTTCGAATCGAATATTGGTGCACCGTTTTAACTCGAACAAGGACGAAATTTGTTATAATTATGCAATGTTATCGTCATTTGGGAGTCATCAAATAAAAAGAAAGGCATTTTGTTTTGATATTCGGGTTTTGTCAAAAGTTAACAGCATTCAAAATTTGAGCGTAAAACACGTGGTCTTGTGGGCATTCTGCCCCAATTTTCATATGTTTGATTTTGGATAAAATTTGTAGGAAGTTAATAAAATACAACAAAATATTTATAGTCTTCCGAAAAAGCACATGAGTGGTAAAACGATAAGCTGTAGTTTGATCAGATTGCGCAAGCTGTTTTACCATAAAACCTTATATGTAACTTATGAAAAATTACAAGTTTCACGCTGATTCCATTAATTCCTCTGTTTCTAAGAACTAAAGTAGATTTTGTGAACTTTTTATCTATTAAATGATGAAAAAGCTTGTTTACTACAATAAAAATGAAGAAAAACATCATTCGAAGCCATAGGTTAGTGTATATTTGAGAAAGAATGACATGGGTCATTTTACCCCGCTGGTGCGTCTTGTACAGTTTTCCCCTATATCTATCTGGTTTCGACCCGAGTTCAACCAAGGAACAAGTTGCTGAGCTGGTGAAGATGAATCTTAAGACCGATACTGTCGACGTAACAAAGTTAGTTCTCAAAGGTAGAAATCTTGCCGAACTTTCGTTTGTCTCGTTCAAGGTTGGTCTTGATGTGCAGTTGAGGAATGCCGCTCTCGTTAGCTCATCATGGCAGAAGGGAATTTCTTTCCGCGAGTTCCAGTTTGATCGCAACAAGGAAGCTCCTTTTTCGTTCGAGTTTCAGCCCAAGTGACGAATCTTTGGAACAATGCCGAACTAATAGCCCGTTGGAACACCGTACCCCGCCTACCACCTCACCCGCCCAGCCTGATTTGAATCGTCCCGTCAGCGTGTACTACCATAACGTTCGAGGATTGAGAACAAAAACGAACAGAATGTTTCTCTCCCTAGCTTCATGTGAGTACGATATTATTATTTTCACTGAAACCTGGCTGAATGACAAAATTTCAAATTCTGAGTTGTCAGACAGTTATATTTTCTATCGATGCGATCGTAATTCTCACACAAGCCAATGTGAACGTGGTGGGGGTGTACTTATTGCAGTTAAACAGCAATTTACCAGCACCGAAGTTGTAATTAAGGACGCAGAGAATATCGAACAAATTGTCGTTCGCATATTACTCAATGATAAGGCTTCGATTTTTGTGTGCGCTGTTTATTTGCCACCGAATTCACCGCAATGGGTCTACGAACGTCATGCTGACTGCCTCTATGAAATTTGTGCACTTTCAAGGGAACATGACAATCTAATTGTGGTTGGAGACTATAACTTACCAAACCTTAGTTGGCAATTCGATGACGATCTGTGCGCATATCTACCCGTGAACGCATCGAGTGAACAAGAACTTATCCTCGTCGAATCTGTCCTATCTTCAGGACTACACCAAATGAATCACATTGCAAACAATAACATGCGAATGCTCGATTTAGTCTTCACGAATGATGTTAAAAATATTAACATTTTTGAACCACCGATGCCTTTACTTGACGTTGATATGCATCATCCTCCTATTATGATGTCGATTTTATGCGAATCAGACTCTCAATCCCGACCACCGGATGAATTTAATTTTGACTTCAAACGTTGCAATTTTGAATCGCTCAACGAATCCTTGGCTGCAATAAATTGGCAAAACATTTTAGTTGGCTCAACCGATCGCGTGGTGGGAATTTTTTATGACACATTAAACGGAATTTTCCGAGATGTTATTCCAATGAAAAAACGGAGTACTCGTTCTGCATCCCGTCAACCTTGGTCGAATCCTGAACTCCGTAACCTGCGTAACCGGCTTCGATAGGCAAGGAAAAGGATCAACAGCGGCGATAGCATGGATCGCTTAAACGAATTACGTGACTTAGAGAGCTCCTATAACTCTTTGCATGTGACGAGTTTTTGCGAATACATGAATCGCATTCAAGACAACGCTAGCTCCGACCCCGCATCGTTTTGGTCTTATATAAGACAATGGAAGGGTAACCAGGGAGTACCTCAAGTCATCAGCTTCAACGATACCACCGCCGAGACACCGTATGCTGCTGCAAGTCTATTCTCGTCTTTCTTTCAGAGCGTGTTAAGTAATAACTCACCACCTTTGTCTGAATCATACTTGAGTTGTTTGCAGAGTCACGATTTCAACCTGGGTATGCTGAGATTTTCCTCGAATGATGTTTTTCGTAAGATGGCTGCACTGGATGAATCGAAAGGACCTGGACCGGACGGCATTCCACCACTCTTGGTTAAAAAATGTGCTGTTCTCTTTTGTAACTCTCCTTTCGTTACGCCCGCTCAGTCACAAAAGATTCCCCAAGATTCCCAGGGTCGGCTCAAGCTTGCCGTAATTAAGAATGTGATAAGAGGAGGTAGAAATCACACTTAGTTACCGAATTTTATGATTTTTATTCGGCACATCAAACCCTAACGTTCCCTAACGTCCCTAGCTTAGATTTTACAATTGGACTTACGATTTTAAGTGTGTGGTGTCAGTGTCTGGGCCCGCCGCTGCCGATGACCGTCTGCTTGGAACACCCGAGGTACCGATCGGAGGGTTTGGGGTCTGCTTGGGTTCGCTCGGATCCAGGACCGGATCCTTCAGTCGGACTCCGAAACCACGAGGCCGTCGGAACTTTGGATTCGATTTGATGACCACGTCTTCGGAGCCTGGATTTCACGGTTCGGCCACCAATGGGGGATCCCACACCGGCTTCCGGTGCGTCTGACCGCGGGGCCGTCGGAACGTATGTTGTTGTGACGCTTTTGTCGGAACTTCCAACCACGATGTATGATGCTAGAGCGTATGTTGTTGGACGCTCTTTCGGGATTTCCGAAAATGAGGTTTTCCACCTCAGCCTTCTTCTGGACCAGAGTTCGGTTTCGCGCTTTTCCTGGTAGAAATTTTACGCTACCACAGGATTAAGCACAAGCTTTTTGTAAAAGAGGCCACTACAAATAACTAGGCACTCCCGGAACTACGCTTAGTTCGAAGCTAAGATTTCCGAATAAACACTTTTTTGGAACGTAAGTGTTGCTTCTTTGCTGGTCCGAAACGAAGTGCAAGATCCAGCGGAAGTCTCCCTTTTCCAACTCCGTTTTTCCATTTTTCCATGAACTTTTACCATAGGGCAATATTATACCACTTTGGTAAAGTTCTGTGGTGTTTTGTGGAGAGTGTGGTGTTGTTGCTTCTGTCTACAAACCTAGCAGTGTACTGTGGGTTTAAATTTGAAAAAGACGTTGTGCCGCAACCTATTTACTCTTTTCTTTTTCTATATTAGAACTTTAATTTTATTTTATTTGTTTTATTTAGTGGATTATTGATTGCATTTTTAGTTTGTTGGTTTGCTTTTTATTCTTAAAACTACCCTAACTATCTTACTCGGTAGAAGTGTGATTTCACCTTATATTTATAAATAATAATTTTGGGAAAATTGAGGAATTTCAAATAAACGAGTGATCGTTCAAATATGGACGGTTACACTTTCCGCACCAATTTCGATCATCTTCAACAAATCGTTGGAGGAGGCTGTATTTCCTGGGACCTGGAAAATTGCCTCGATAACCCCAATTCATAAAGCAGGAAACATGAATAGAGCAGAAAATTGTCGAGGAATTTCAATTCTGAGCTGTTTTCCGAAAGTTTTTGAGAGCCTCGTTTACGATGTATTGTATAAAACTGTGCAACATACCATCTCTGAAGATCAACATGGGTTCATGAAACGTAGATCAACGACCACCAATCTCATGACGTACGTTTTGAAATTAGTTGGCAGGCTAGATAAACGTAAACAAGTCGATGCCGTATATGTAGACCTGAGTAAAGCCTTCGATAAGGTACCGCATGATTTGGCTGTAGAAAAAATGCGGCGATTGGGGTTTCCGGACTGGCTCTGCAACTGGATTAACTCGTACCTCGTAGGTCGAACTGCTTTCGTACGACTGGGCTCTGTTAACTCGTCTCCGTTTCAAATAACCTCGAGAGTGCCCCAGGGGAGTCATCTGGGACCTCTGATATTTCTCCTCTTCATCAACGATTTGAATACTATTCTTGAGTAGGAAAAACTGATGTACGCCGATGATCTCAAAATTTTCCGAACAATCTCCTCGTTAGTCGATTGCTGCGCTCTCCAAAAGGACATTGACTGTCTTCTCACTTGGTGTAATCAGAACGGTATGGCGCCCAACATAACCAAATGTACTACCATTACGTTCACTCGACAACGAATGCCTATTAGTTTTGAGTACAACATGTCAACGACTATCCTGAATCGCACATCGGTCGTCAAGGACCTTGGTATTACTTTGGACAGCAAGCTCAGTTTTTCTCAGCATATTTCCACGACAGTAGCCAAAGGTTTTTCGGTTCTTGGCTTCATACGACGGAACACGCAGTATTTCAGTGATTTCTATAGTCTGAAATCGTTGTATTGTGCTCTTGTGCGCAGCATTCTAGAATTTGGAGTGCAAATTTGGGCACCATATCAGGCGGTACAATAAAAAAAAACGAGAAAGTACAACGATGCTTCGTCAGATACGCATTACGTCAGCTACCATGGAACAACGGATTTGAGCTCCCGCCTTACGAACAACGGTGCTTACTACTAAATCTACCGACGCTGGAATCAAGGCGTGTTTTCCTACAACGCCTCTTCATTTTCGACATCATTCAGAATAACGTGGATTGTCCGGAATTGTAGTCGCTCCTGCCGTTTAATGCTCCTTTTAGAACGACCCGGTCGCAGGAATTGTTAAGACTTTCTTACCGACGAACTCTATATGGTCAGAACAATCCTTTAGATGTATGTTGTGCAAAATTCAACGAAATTGCTAGTGAATTTGATTTTAATTTGTCGAAATCTGTGTTTAAATCTAGAATAAGTTAGTTTAATCTCTGTAAATAATTTGAAGCATCTGCAAAGATTGTTAAATGAATAAAAAAAAAATAAATTTTTTTTCAAAATATTACATATTTCACAGAATATTTAACTGTGTACAATAAGTTTAAATTTGATTTCCAAAATCATACAATTGAGTTTCGATTTCTAACTCTGATCTATCGAAAAGTTATGTAATTGGAAATCGTTGTTTTATTCAATAAGATGAAAAAATTACCGAATTTGTATATAATTAACATGATTTTTTAGTGATAATCAATACGATGGCATCGCAGAGAACCGGCACAAAAAATCGGTTCAAACCACAGAGTTATAGATATTTTTTTGTTAGAAATCCAAAACACTTATCGTCAGGCTTGCTTTCAGGGTGCATTTATGAAAAAATGCCCCTGAAAAAACTTACAAGCCCTCACACTTCCAATAGGGATAATTTTTTTAAGTAAGAAAAAAACATTGAATCTCGTAATTGCTATACTCAAGAACGAATAATCTGACGTAAAATGATCCAATCATTGCACCAATTTTCCATTTGTTGCTCCTAGGTCTCCCAATCGATCGGCCACCTCAAATTTTCGATTGCTTAAAATGAACCACAGTTGATTTATTCCGAAATCTAGGCACGAATCAAAGGAATTGATGCGGATAAAGGTGTCCGTTATTCACCCTTGAAAGGTAAATCTATCGTTCGATTTTACCTTCTCCCGGTCCCTTGGAATTGTAAATCAGCATCAAAAAGATGCCATCCGGTGGGAAATGAAGCATAAGCAAAAAAGATTACCCACCTGCCTTCAACCGTGACATTCCCGGGGCTGCTAGGCATTTTTCCCTGCTGCAAGATTCTCGTCCGATAGGGAAAAAAAGAAAACGAAAAAAACAAACACAATCGTTCAGTTGCAAAACTGAAACCCTCTGAAACGGAAGTAGCAAGTTGATATTTTTCACATTTTTCTCCTCATCCCCAACTCGAACGGATCCAACATTCTTACATCTGGGTTTGTTCCATTCTTGAATCTAACCCAGTAGCTGTGTCCAGTTGCTTTTTCTGTTGTGCTTCCGGATGGCTCTTCGGGAAAACTTCCTGCTCCCATGTCTTCGATAATTGAGAAAAGCTGTTGCTGTGTGTCTCGTTTTTATATCCAGAGTAGAAGTGAGAAAGCGGGGGAATAAATAAGGTTCAGGACAAATTCCACCGACATTATTCAAAAAGTTTCCAGTTTTTTGCCCCCCACACAGCTAGTAGTAGGTACTTTGATGAAGATGATGATGATGATGGGTGTTCCCAGGAAGTTAAATGTGGGCTGGATGGAATGAATGTCTCTTTTTTGCCACTTGCAAGTGTCAGCCGAAATGAGAAGATGCAAAAGTTTTCAGTTGTATTTTTTGGCAGAGTAGCTACTATTTTGATGAAAGTCGAAATTGTTTCTGTTGCTTTGCTCTGTTGAGGGAGAACTTGAAATATTGTGGGCTTTCTTCAACGAAGGTGCAGGTAAACTTTGTTTGTGGATATTATGTGCTGACAAAAAAATGGAAAGATTGAAATTTGTTTGTGCCCAGAACGGTTGTTTAGGATGAACTTTTGAAATGTTGGATATGGAATCTTTTGAGTTGGGGAAAACAATAATTTAGATTTCGAGCAAGTGGAAACCATTAGGGTTTTGCAGCCTCGTTTACAAATGAATTAAAAATGGGTTTTGAACTTATAATCAAAGGTTTGAAGAACCTTTTAGCTGAATGAAACTATGATTTCAAAGTAGTCGAAGATTCCTTTGAATTCAGCTACAGTATTTGAAAGACCCAAATACTAGTATTTCACTAGCTACTTGCTAGCATCCTCAGTGGGTTATTGACTTACCTACTGAGGATGCTAGCAAGTAGCTAGTGAAATACTATTATTTGGATCTTCCAAATACTGTAGCTGAATACAAAGGAATGTTCGACTATTTTTTGAAATTTTTATTTGGATGGGTTTTGATATTTGCCTTAGTAGGGTGAAGATTGCTAGTTTTTATAAATTTAAAAATATCTGATGTAACCAACCAAGAATTTTATCTGCCTACGTCAATTTGATGTCAAATCATACTTAAAACTTTTTATGTTCAAACGGTATGATTATCTGTGGACATTGAGTTTTTAGAGTCCATTGAAGTTGAAAACTGGGGCATGATGCGCAGATTTTTTTTTCCGGAACCAGAATCATTTCCATACTCACATAGCAGCAGCCTTTCCAATCTGCGTTGCTTGTGTCCTTCTTATTTACCGAAACTGGTATCATTTCAAAACAAACGAAGCAGCATTCTTTAGAATCTGCGTGCATCATACCAACTACGCCATTGTCGTGAAATGACGATAAATCTGAACAGTGAATAAGAATCTCACTTTAAAATGTCTTTCTCTCACAAGCAGGGTTGCCAATGTCCTTGATTTTTCAGGATTTGTTTGATATTTGGAGGCCTGACCTGATAACTACATAAGATTCCGTTGTTCCCTGAATTTTGGAAATAAGACTGCCTTTCTCTGATTTTTGTGAAAGTGATGGACAATGGGAAGTACGGAACTGAATTAAAGACGTTTGTAACAGTCAAATTGTGGATTGACGACTAATAAAAGGGTCTTCACTTTGACCGAAATTTCGGTTGAACCATACATCCTGATTTTATTTCTATTGTTTCTGAATTTAGAAAAAAAAATGCTGGCAACCCTGTTCACAAGACAGGATCAATAACTGATTTGGGTTTTTGTTTAAACTTTGAACCATATATTAACAACATGATAAAATAGGAAATTTTCCTGGCTACAGCTTTGTCAAAGACATCAAAGTGCTACAAATTGAGAGAAAAGAGTTGTAATGTCACAAACAGAGTGAGTATTATTTCATTTGAAAAATCTAATAAAAACTCTCATCGCCGTTTGTACCAAAACTAAAAGTAATGTCCTGACGACTCAGTTATTGATTGAAGAGTGATTAAATGTTCAGAATGGTTTTTTGCATAAACAAATCAATTTTTACTTAAATTTAATCAGGATTATTTGAAGTTAAAAGTATTCACGTGGATTTATTAAGAAAAATATGGCACCTGCTTTTCTTGAAAATTGAGGACATAAGAACTTTCATCGAAAACATTGGAGACTAAGAAACAAACTGTAACTTCAATTTCCATTTAAGCCAAAATTTTAAATAACCTACCTGGATCCAAACAAAATATCTTTGTTAAAAATCTTTCATCCTTTTTGATCATTTTTAAAGGTTTTCATACTTTTCACTGTTAGACCTCAGACACGGAAGCCACGAGGATGTCATCAATAAAACCGAAATATTGTTCAATTTATTTTTCATGTTTGATTGCATTAATGTGTGTTTAAGAGGCATTCTGGTATGTGAAAATGCAGTGGAATTTGAGTTAACATACGTTTTTAAGTGAAAACTCAAGACTGTTTATTTTGTCAAAAGTTTACGAGCTCAACCTAATGTCTTTAATAGATTTTTTTTCGATCAAAAGGAAATAGAAGGTTGCAAAATCCAAACGTTTAGTTTGGTTGCAACACTTATTCATTGGTTAATTTGCTTTAATAAAATTATTTAAAAATATTTTCTCAGTTTAATTTTAGATGGTTAAACGGGCTGAAATCATAATATTTTTTGAGAACTTTTACATTTTAATGTCTAAAAGTTTGACATTTGTTGAAATTAACGAAAATATAAATTTCCTAGGCCTAGAAATACAGGTTTTGATTTGTTAGTAGTCTGTATAAAACACTGCAAACATATGTCTGTGAATTTCTGCTTTTTAAACTTTCTCCTGGAATGTCATTTTTTTTAATGTCTTGACAAAATTAACAGCTAACCTCAGAGTTGATCGTAACATGCAAAGATTTTTGCGTTGTACCTTATAATGCTTAAAACAATTTATCAACATTATTTTTCTGGAATTTGCACATATTCAAAACCTTACTTTGCTTAAAGTATGATATTTTTTTGAGTTTTCCTATTTTATCATGTTACTAGCTGACCCGGTGTGCTTTGCTACACCTTCCAGAAGTTACTGAAATGTGTGGTATGTGCTTCGTAATTAACTTTTGCTGTTATTTATTTTGAAATGTTTATTAATTTTATTTTAAAACCATGTTTTAATCCTTTTTATGACTCTGGATTACTTTGATTCATAAGTTTATAGCTTATGCCAAAATATTTTTGTTGTATATATGAATTCTTCGTTGTCCCTTTTAAATGTGCAAAAGGTTTCAAACTATCATAGAAACCTTTTTTGTAAAAAAAAACAACGTCAAGGGGCACTTATTTTACCTATTCGTTCTCGAATTATTATACAAATTGTGAGAGTTACCACCTCCCCTTTTCCTTCATCCCTAATGGAATGAAGGAGAGTCTTATAAATTCGAAAAACACTTCTTGTATACAAATACAATCCCATGTCATATACGGCTCCATTTTCGATAAGTTCTCGAGTTATTCAAAAAATGGGTGACCCTCTCCCTACTTTATATCTCCCCTTTGGCAAGAGAAGGGTGTCTCAAACCATCGAAGAAACATTTCCCGTACACAAATATGCTCCCATACAAATTTGATTCCATTTTTTCGATTAGTTATCGAAATATTAAAAATGAAGTGTATGAGTGACCCTCTTCCCACTTTTTATCGTTCCACTGAACGGAGAGAAGAGTTGCTTAACCACGGGAAAAAAACATTTCTTGTGCTCGAATACTCCCTTATGCCAAATTTGGTTTCGTTTGCTCAATTAGTTGTCGAGTTTTTATATACAATTTTTATCGGAGCCCCTCTTCCTACATAACCCTTACCTGTAAGGAGGGGATCAAGATTAAACATTACGTGTATTAAAATTTACTCTCATGCCCAATTCTGTTCCATTTGCTCGATGGTATGATTGTTCCTATGTCATATTTCGTTCCATTTGTCATGTTGTTTATGCAAAACAATCGTACATGAGCTCTCGTCTTTCCTTATTGTATCCTCAATTGAAGGAGAAAGAAGTCTGAATTTTACGTATCCAAATGCTTTCCTATGCCAAAATTATTTCCATTTGCTCTATTAGTTTTCGAATAATGCGAAAATTTGAAAAGGAGCCCCCCTTTCTCCTTCCAAATTTCGTTACATTTGCTAGGTAATTTCCCGAGTGATGTAAAATATTGTAAGAAAGCACCCTCCTCCCTTAAGATTTTCCGACTGGATATCATAGAATCATTTCTGGTAATGAAATACCCTTCAATGCCAAATTTGGTTTAATTTGCTGAATTAGTTTTCCAGTAATTCTAAAAATTGTAAAAGAGCCCCCTCCCCAATTTCTATCTCCACACTGGAAGGAGGGAGAGGTACCAAATATTCATAGAACTATTTATCGTTCCCAAATACCCTTTCAAGCCAAATTTGGTTTCATTTGTTCGAATAGTTTTCAAGTTATGTAAATTTAAAAACGGGCTAAAGACCCCTCCCCTCCTTCCCGAATTTCCACTGGAAGGAGGGAGGGGTTTGAAATAATCATAGAACAATTTATCGTATTCCACTTCCCTTCCATGCCAAATTTGGCTCCATTTGCTTGATTAGTTCTCCAGATATGTAAAAAATTGTAAGGTAGGGCCAGTCCCCCTTCCTATCTCCCCACTGGAAGGAGGGAGGGGTACCAAACCATCATAGAAACATTCCTCATACCGAAATACACTCCCATGCCTAATTTGGTTCCATTTGCATTATCAGTTCTTGAGTTATGACGACTTGTTGCTTTTATTTATATGTCCCCCTCCCCCCTTTTAGGAAGAGGGAGGGGTCCCAAACTATTATAGGAACCTTCCCCGGCCTCCCATACCCCCATCTGCCAAGTTTTACGCAAATCGGTGCAGTAGTTTTCGAGTCTATAGGGAACAGACAGACAGACAGACAGACAGACAGACAGACAGAAATTCATCTATTATATAAAATTCTCTTGTAACGGTGTTTGTAGTACTACTCCTCCGAAATGGCCCAAACGATTCGAATGAAATTATTTTTAGAATATTCTGTAGCCATGCGAATCGGTTTATATCGAATAAAAACAACACAAAGTCGCATCAATTGTCCGTAATTATTAAATTTGTAGTTTTTTGAATGAAATGAAAGTCATGGCTTCCATTTTTTCGAGATTTTTTTTCCTTTGGGCGGTTTGTTTTTCGTCTCCAAGGTCGAGGCGTCGCGACCTGACGTCGTTAGAAGATAGTAACTATGGCATAGCATACTGATCAGTGAGAATATTTTGGCGCGTATTTCTCAACCAAGCATATTTTCAATGCAAGTGGTGGCGGTATGAAGCCTTGATGTAATTTGTTTTGTTCTTGATTCCTAGCTCATTTCTACAGCACATGGTTATGAATGACGCCTAGATGTGAGTCAGATTGACATTTTGCCGATCGAATACAACAAATAAATTTTGTTTTGCCAAAATTCAAAATTGAAAAGTCAGGCATTCATTTTTAGAAATTTTCTTTTCTTTGAGGGGTTTGTTTTCCGTCTCCATGGGCGAGGCGTCGCTAGCAAACGTCGTTGCAAGATAATAGTAACCAAAGCATACTGTTCATTGATCGCTGGAAAAATTTAAAAATTAGGCGCCTGTTTCACAACCAAGTACTTATATTTCTTATGCACGTGGCATGCAACCTAGATATGTTTTTTTCCTTGCTTATTTGTACACAGCACATGGTAATAAATGACGCCATGCTGTGTACAAATAAGCAATAATAAATGTGACACGGATTGATATTTTATCGATCGAATCAAAACCATGTACCTAAACGATTTCAAATATTAAAAATATTTTTAATTCGTGTCAATTTAAGAAGTAAATTGTTGTCCAAAAAATATGAATTTGGTAATGATAAATATGAAATGAAGACACTTTGAGGACGTTTGAAAATAAGAAATTGGGAAGCTTTACATTCAATTTCGTATAATCCACACCTAGAACGCTAGACACATTAACTTAACAGGAGTCTGTTCTTTGAAATAGACTAGAAAGGATTGAAGTTTTTAAAGGCAAAATGAACTTTTTGATTTTTTGCAAACGTAAGTTGAAATAATCTACTTTTCAATAACAAAAAGTGAGGATATGCATTTTCCGGAAGAACTTCCAATTAAGAAAGTAGACTAGAGCAAGTGCAAACTTTCAATTTTTACATTATTGCTAAAAGTTGTTGGGCCCAAAAAACCGTCTGATTAAATAAACTCAACTCTTTTTTTTTTAATCATTCATCAAAAAACTGTTTACACGTTAACTGTTTGTTTACACACAACTCAAGTACAAACTTAACATGAAATTTATGTTTTTGTTTTACATATTTTGGCTACATAGAAGAGATTTTTGATTCACTTTTTTGTTGAAAAGTTTTTTTGTGATTGAAATTCCAGGGGCAGCAGATTTTTATGATGAAGTTTTAATATGAACTGAAAGTGTTAAAAGTTATATTAATTCCTGTAATTTCTTAGGTAGAATAAGTGAAAACGCGCCATTCAGCAATGAAACATCTACAATTTAAGAATTTTATCTCCAAAATGGCCAGAAAGGATATCCCGAGTGTTGAATCTGAAGCGGATATTCAAAATTTCTATAAAGGTCTTTGTAAATCTAGGTCTTTTGGTTGAACAGCATTCAGTGAAATTGAAGTACCAAGCATTAATTTATTCCGGAAAAAAACTTAGGATATATCAATGAAAGTTTATAAAACAGACAAACAAGAACAAGTATTCAATTCATTTTAAAGTCTTTTCACTGACGCATCTGAAAAAGACCTATGTGTTTTCACTTGCCCCAATAAATGGGACAAATGCATACTTCGATATTTCTTTTTGTCAACACAACATAATTTTTTTTTGAAAATTTTTTTTTTAGAAAATATGAAAGTTGAACTTTGGCGATATTCGTTTGCATTTGCCCCGGTGTTACATTTTTGAAATGAACTCATGAAACCATCGAAGCATGAACAGATTATTTCTTTTCGATCTATTAAATTTTAAAAACTCTGCTTTTCAATTAAATGTTATTAAATCTTAAAAATACTACATAATCCTAAATGAAATCGCAGATCACCACCAACAATGTTCAGAAAATTTTGAAATCAGAACATCTAAATGCTTCAATTAAAATCTTTAAAATAATGGGAGAATTTATCTAAACATATGTTTTCCCCTTTTCAAAACCAATCGTTTCTTTGATTCATTGGGTTAAAGTTCAAAGGAATTATTTTGCATTTTTTGCTAGAATAAGTTCATTTGCAGTATACAAAATCGTCAGATTTATTGCCATGACAAATGCTGATTGGGAACATTTTAAGTTGAAATGTGTAAAGTCTATAACTTAAGTATCAGGCGAAACTATTTGGAAATGATTTTGGTGAAAATATGGATTTTAATTCAAACTGCTTCGAAGCATGAGGATGGTGAATAAAAAGCTGTTTGAAAATGGTTAGTAAAAAATCTTTTCTAATGTGTTTCATTTCTTCAGCTCTAAAAAAACACCATCCAAAGCTAATTGGGAATGCGCTGCGTTAGGCAAAACATTCGACAAATACTCCAAAAAATGGCCCGATATTCAAAATTCTATTTTAAAAAAGATTCATAAACAATATATTACAATAAATTAGAAACTTTTTATTTCGGTTTAATCCTTAATGTGAACTCGAACAAAACGAAATAAATCTACTAAAAGGAATACAGCAAATGAAACAAACATATTATCAACATACAGTTAATTATGGAACAAGTTACAAAAATTGGATTTTAAAAGACCCGTTGAGTTAAAATTCTTAGGTTTAATTTTGATAGAATCAAGCGGGACGATTCGATTAAGGGGGGGGGGGGGGGGGGGGGGTAGGGTCTAACGGGTATAAAAAAACACCATTTTCACGATTTTTTTCTAGAGCTATCGTTCAAACAAATGTATTCAAATTTTTTGCATTATACAAAGCATTGTTAAAAGAACATTTAGTATTTTTTTCGTAGAAAAATATTGAAAAATGAGCCGGTGACGGAGCACTTTCGAGGATGCCTTTTAGAAAACAGGATTTGCGGTGGACACTGTATCTCAGCACAGAATCATCTGAAGTCAAAAAATCAGAGCAAAATATTTTTAATAGATGTTTTTCTGGACCCCAACGTTTTTATTTAACTTAAAAAATTTTTTATGAAATTTGTGTGGCTGTTTGAAGTAAAAACTAGGATTTTTCATGAAAAAATCCGCCATTTTTCACCTGTAAAATCTCCCCAAAGTAAAAAAAAAACAAAAAAGAAAAACGTTGGGGTCTGGTATTTTATACGTAGAAAATATGTTCCAAATTTGAAAAGGATCGGATAAGTAGTTTTCAAATGACGATGTCCACGGACTTTAAAAATGTGCTTTCGAGAAAAACGCGTTTGAAGTTACTGCTCTTGCTTTCTTGCAGTATTAAATAGGAGGAGATAAAGGCCTATAACTTCTACAGTTTTGCTTCAATTGACTTGAAAATTTGACACAACATTCTTGAAATGTTTTACAATAAGAAAATAAAAAAATAAAAAAATCGATTTTTTGAAAGTGTTAGACCCTACCCCCCCCCCCCCCCCCCCCCCTTAAAGGAAAAGAAGGGAAATGAAAAGAAAACTAGGAAAAATGGAAAATGGACGCCAAATTGAACATGGTAAGACGAAGTTTACCGGGTATGCTAGTTTTTATATATATAGATTAACATATGGTGTGGAAATAACACTAGAAGTGAGACTAGTGTTTTAACAGTGATTAGCATGATTTTTCTTTTGATTAAACCATCAAAAAGGTTAAAAAATCTTCAAACATATATAATGTTCTAGACCCAGATGGATTATTTAAAATTTGAGCTCAAAAGAAAGAGGAACGTCCCAGCAGTGGCGCAAAAACTTGCGATGCTAAATTTCGATAAATAAAATTGTTCTACCAGAGACAACGTGCCGGTAGAATGTTATTTTGGATCTGATTACAGAACTTTGTTAAGGGGTTTAAACAAAAACGCGACCAGCTAGTTGAATTCGTATCCTAGAGTAGTTAGTTTTTGATTTAGAATCAAAACAACTTTATAATAGGTCCTTAATAAAGAAAAAACAACAACTTTACAGATTATGAATCAAATAATACGTTTTTTTGAAGTTTCATGATTTTCATGAAATTCGTCATACAAGTGTGTTTTGACCAAAATGTATTTCTACACGATTTCTTGGGTTTGATGACCCTAACTTTATCCAAATTTGTAATTTCATGATAAAATCAATATAAAATACGACCAAACCAAAAAAGAAAGTCCATCAAATTTGAACTCAAGCTATAGCTATAGTTTTGACATTAAATGATAAATTATTGAACTGAACTCCCTACTGCTCTTCAATAAAAGGGAGGGGGTTAAGCCGAAACAGGAAAAAATAACGTACAATTTTTAACTGAAGTTCATCAAAACTGAAACCATAGACAACCAGACGAGACACTCAGAAGAAAATTATGTAAATTTTCGTAAGATATTACCCTGCCATCTATTAGTGGTATTGCCTACCAATCAGCTTTGGAAAATATAAATTATTCCAGGTAGCCTACGGTATTCTGATTAAGCCAAAATCTGTTAACAAATAAAATTTTCATTTGCTCTAAGATTTGCAGTTTAAATCATTGAATATCGAATAACAAGAAATATGATACACCTGTTTTAAAAAATATTTCAAAATAATCCTTTTTACCGTTCAAGAGTGTCCTGTAGTTAAATAGTTAGTCCTGATTGAGAACTTTAATGAACGATAGCAGCATAACAGAAAAAAGAATTAAATACCCTGCAGCAATAAGAGCAAAATTTCTTGAATCGGATTGTTATTATTACTGCATCAATGTATCGTTAGTTTTTTTTTTTTAAATTATTTAACTCACATTTTTGTATAGCTGATGCAAATAATTGAAAAGTGCTCTAACGAAACCGATGACCAAGAGCATTGATCGTGATCCTGTAAGAAATTTGCCAAGAAAGGCTGAATGCTCAGAGGCATAACGGAAACTGTCGTATTAGAAAATATCTATTTTTTTAACTTTTCCAACGAATTATTAAATTTCTTGGCATTTCAGCCTTAGGCAGCTCAACAATCCGATTTTTAAACAACATCATGATATTCATCCTTTAAGATAACCTTTTTACAGTAACAGCAAGCAAGTATCAAAGCTTGTGTCAGGTGGTGAAGTTAAAATATCGTTCACATGTGAAACTCGTGAAGGGGTTCTTTTTACAGAAATTCAATGATTACAAATGTGAAAAATAAATTTTATTTTTCATTATTTCTTTTATCTGTTTCCAGTTGTTAAACCATTTTTGTGATCGAACCTTTTACATATTTTACAAACTGTGATTGTAATTTTTACTTTTTACGAGGAATGAAAATAGAGTGTATCATCTGTTTGTCTGTGCTGAAACATAACAAGTTATGATAAATAGCCCTGAAGGACATAATAAAGCAAGCAGGAAAAGCAGGCTCCAGGAAAAACAAGCAGGGGTATCTGCTCTTCTCTCAAAAAGTCTTGATAATGGGCGATGGAAGCGAAAAAAATTTTTTCTTTAAAAAAAAAACCCGTCAGAGCTGTCAAAAGTTGGGTGAAATTTTAGCTGCAACCCAGTTGCATTAATAGAGATCCATCACTCAAATTCGGCACCCATTCCATCGCTTATTGAGTGAATTTTGATGATTCAGTATGGTTATTCAAGACTAACAATCATGACTCAGACAGAACTGATACCGAAAATTCAAGAACTAGTCTCATGTTCAGAACACTGCTACAGTTTTTCAACATTTTGTCACTTGTTGATTTCAATTCAGTTCTTTATATAAATTTTCATAATGAGATCAAACTCATTTCGAAGGTTTTGGTTCCATATTATCGAAATCAAAATTATATTTCTGTTTTCATATCTCGGATTCTGTTCAGTTCACGACTCTTGATTTTGAATTCGAACCGTCATTAAAAATAAGAACTTAGAAGGTGGTCTGAAATCCTGGATGTTGTTTCTCATTTCATGCTAAATTTGTTCATGGTTCTCGAAACGCATATGCGTATTCAGTATTTTTAAAATAACTTGAATTTTTTGAATATGAAAAAAAGAAAAAAAGGAGAGAAAGCATCCTCAGTTATTGTTTTATATTCAGATTCGAAGTTCTTGAACTAAGTTCTTATGCATATTTTATACATAACAAAGCTTTGAAACAGTGATTCGGAATTTCAAAATTCAAAAGTCGAAATTTATTTTTTATTTCAGACCTACAAGACGGACTAGAAATATTGACCTTCAATTATGAATTGAGATTGAAATCCTAAACTTCAAAATTAAAATTATAGATTCTGGCTCAGGGTTCTGAAACACATTATGGCTTAAATGTCAAATTCTGATCAGGAATTTTTGTAAAGAAATCGTATTGAAATTCGGAAACAGATTCAAAATTTAAATTTCGAATTCAGGTTCAGAGTTCAGACTTGAAATTAATATTCAAAACTCAGGATTAGATTCAGCTCGTAAATGAGTTTAACAATCAAGATAAAAATATCAAGATAACTATCCTGTTAAGGAATTTGAATCACAAAAACGCATATTTATAATTTTGATTGTTGATTTCTGAATATAACCACAATGAAGTAGAACCACAGGATGATTTTTCATTTAAAATGATTTTTAAACTAAACATAATTATCACAAAAAATATTTTCAGAAAATTCGATATTTTCTCTGTTTATTATTTGACATTATAAATATTTCAATGAAAAAAAAAAACCAATTTCAAAATTCTATTTAAGAATAGGATCGAGTTTACAATAGATTTAAGCAGCAAAGTTAAAATCTCTTACATTTACCTTTGAAAATTCGATTTTTTTTTTTCATCGATGGTTGATATCTTCGAATATGCTATGCTGGTAGAATCTGTTTATTTGAATCTATTATAGCAAAAGTATGTTTTCAAATTGAAGGCATCCTTGAAAAAGGTTTTATATGCTCAAATCAATTTAGCCTATTTTTTCTAACTCTTGAACAAACTCACAAATTTCAATCACCGATGAAAGTTATTACCTTGATTTATTACTAAAGACTTAGTCATACAAATATAGTTCTTTTTTCAAAAGACTGAAGATGAACATATTTTCAAAAAATTCGGTCTAATATCCAAATCTATAAATGTAAAAGAAGTTTAAAAAGAATACTGAAATGTTACATAAATATTGTTTTTCAAAGTTTTTTTCGTACATAAAATTTTTGGGATATTTTTCTTTTTGAAACCAATGTGTAAATCTAGTTTGTGTTAAATTTTGAATTTTTTTTTTCAATTTTTTTCCTTAGTTTTTATTTATTACATGTTGAAACACATAGTTTGACTACCTAAAGACTAAAAGCTTTTTTCCTCAGAATGATTTTTTATATCATATTTTTCTATTGAATTATTTCTAGAAACATTCTTTTTGAAAATGAATTGGCCATTGGGGTAAGTCAAGGAAAAACTCGAAAGTTGTACTCGAAGCAGTTTTTGGTTCATTAACAAGCCATTTCATACATAGTTGATAATGAAAAACTACAAATATTACAAATATTCAAGATATCTCGCTGGTGGATTTGTGACTTTTGATGTATGGTGGCTTTGAAAAGGGACGAGTGCAACTTTTTTCTCAAGAGAGTGAAATTGTTCTCCTCCCAATGGTTCAGTTTTTTCCAACTAATTTTTCAAGCAACCTCACAAAGTTTTTATTTGTAAAAACCATTTCGTTATTTTCAAATCAAGCTTTGATTTTTGCGTCACAATTTTCAATTTAATGAAAGAAACGAATATACAAACATCAAACGCATTCAAGTCAAAAGAAATAATTTTCCATGACACTTCACTCACTTGATTTATGACAGCAGCTTAGCCTCATTTCATCACAGAATCGAGAACAGCAGCTGGTTCTATCTGATAATAACATAAAAGGAAAAAAGAAAAACGAAAGTGTGACTATAATGAATAAACTTGCTTAATCCCAGATGACAATCGGTTGACATTAGTTTCCACATAATGTTTCCTCCTTCTTTTGACCGAAGAGATTAGTTTCTGAATGGGGGCTTGGGAATAGTGACGCACAAGGAAAACTATTCCTATAGCTTTTTTTCTCGTTTTGAATGGGTTGAGGAAGTAATTCGGTATTTACCAAATGGAAAACAGTTTTGTTAAAGTGAAATGATTCTTTTTGGTTGAACATCTTTTGATAAAATGAACAAATTTTGAAATAGCTTATGCTTTCAATCCACATATCTTAGAAGAGGGTTAAATTTCAAAGTCCATCGTTTCACTGTGAGGGTCTTAATCTCGATAATCTCAGTTCAAACGAAATTCTATCAGCAAAAAAAACGATAACACAGCCATCCTTCTATAGATGACGTTCAATCGCGCTGGTGGAAACACTCTCAATGATGATCATGATGCTGCCAAAACAAACATGAAAAAGGACACACCATATCAATCGGCCGCCGGGTTTTTTTTTTTCGTTTCCAAGTCTGTCGTGAATATGGATGGTAATTTCGGGCCAGAGCGTGCCCATAAATTTTATCGTCATTCGCCCATTCACGATTCTAGCTGGCTGTTCTTCTTTTCGGCAGCAGCTTCCGAAACGAATGTTTATGGATGCCCACTTCGAATAAGGCCTTAATTCCTCATCAGCGTATTATGGCAGAAGGATTTTCGTTTCGACTTCTGAAAATCGTCTTTTCATTGAAGTTGTTTTTCTCCTCGACGAGCGATTCCGTTCAATCGATGCCGACTTGGAAAAGTTCAAGCCTCCTATAAGGAAACGAGCAAAAAAAAAAACTATCTCTCTAATCTTCACCACAAGTTTCCCAACATCGCTGGAGGCTGGCTGAATATATTCTCACGCCATATTTCGGGAAGGCATCTGGAAATGTGTCCAATTGGGTAGAACGCAGGGTTCTTTTTTCCTTAACCCCAGAAAAAGTTCGACTTTATGTGGCAAAGTTTTGCAAAAGCGATTACCGAACCAAACGGTGTGTGGGTGCGGGTGGCAAATTTCTATGTGAAACGATTCACATGTTCCAGATACTATCTAATGTCCTATACGGAGGGAAAAAGTTTTGTCCCAAAGATCGTTCGCCCGAATTGGAAGAAATCAGGAGTTGAATAACCCTAGTTGCAGTAAAAGTTTTTCCAGTCAGCAGAACATTCCACCAGCCAGGTGTTTCTATTCGGATAGTCAATTCGAGAAGCCGGAATGCAATAAGTAGCGTTTAAGCTCTTGAACTTAGAGTTTTGGGTTTAGAATTTGCTGCAGCGTAAATTCTAGTTTTCAAGCCCGGGAAATAAGAAATTTTCTCGTATTTTTAAACCTTTGAGCCGAATTTAAGTTGAATCCATTACTGAATATTTTGAAGCAAAATGTTTCTTTTTCAACGACTTTAGACGTTCGAGTCAATCATCATTCCAACATATTGATGAACTGAGATGTTTAGAAACCAAGTATGTTCTATGAAAATAATAATCAAATTATCAAGAAAAAACTTAAATTTATGCGTGGAGAATCAATCCATTGAGAAATAAGATACAGCGAAGTAAATACAAAGTTGGATTTCTTTATTTTAAGTAAGATTATTTTTCTAACGGAATATCAGGTATAGAGGTTAAAATGTATGGGAGAGTGGGGAATCATGGGCCACTTTTTTTCTTTGTTCCATAACTTCTTTTTTATAAAAGATAAAATGAAAATAATAAATGGTTTGGTTTTCTACATTTTCAAGGTATCATAAGGTATAACTTATAAATTTTTAATAAGTTATTTTCCCCAAATTCTGACTGTTTGAAAAAAAGCTATTTTTTTTTTATTTTAAAAAATGGTGGGGAATCGTGGGCCACCAAATCCAAACTGACCTAATAATATGCAAAGTTTATGAGTTGACCCAAAACTGTGATTTCCTAATTCATTTCGTTATTTTAAAGAAATTTCAGATGATAAAATCAAAAAGAGAGATGTGTATGATCGCATGGATTCCAAAACTTGGCTTGCGAACGTTTTGGCAAAATTTCTCATATAGGATGGACAAAATATTCTTCATAACTCTTCATTTGGCCTAAGACAACTTTTCAGATAGGAAAAACGTATTTTAAGTTCTGACTGTGTATAAAAACATAAAAATATAAGTGGTTCAAGATGTGTGGCCCACGATTCCCCACAAGCTACGATTTGCAAATTGGTTGCGTTTGTGTGACTTATTGATGTTTCATCAAAAATTCCTTTTCCACGTGAAAGATCATGACAAAACTAAGATCATAAGCGTATGAACATATTTTTGTTATGCACTTTAGGTCCCCCATCGATGAAATTAGCGGGTGTTTTTTTTATAATGTAAGTAAATTTTTCTAACTTTTTTTAGCTTGATAAATAAAAGAGACATATAATGCGTATTTCGTCAACAACATATAGAAATATATGCTCATGCAAAGCGACGACGATGACAGTTGGTTTGAGATTTTTATCTCAACAAACATCTGAGATATTAAAAGTGGCCCACGTTTCCCCATGGCCCACGATACCCCACTCTCCCCTATCTATATAGAACCCTAACATATTTATACATCGTCGGATGAATAGATGCATTCTGAACAATTACAAAAATTACAGAAGCTTACAAATATAAACTGCAAAGCAGTTAGAAATCTAAAGCATGCAATAAGATTATTTTATGGGAATTTTTTTCGGTACCAACAACAGACAACCTGGTTTAACAAATTCACTGTTATTTAAAAAAAAAAAAACTAAATAGAATAAATTTCCTAAACTATGAATCTTATATTATGAAAATCGATCAACATTTACGGTCACAAGAATAAAAACAATCTACAATTCAAATTTACCTAACAGATAATTTGCGAAATGCTTGGGAAGGTTGAGGAAGTATTAATAAAATAAATCCTCAGTAGTTTTTAATCTTTTGGATAAAAAGAAAAAAAAAATCCTTTTTCATCTGAACTTTTTTATTTGAAAAAAAAAAAAACAAACTACCTTACTGTTTGTTTTTTTTTTTCAAAACGAAAAACAATAAATACGAACAAAATAAAAGTATTTTTGTGAATATAACGGCTTCTTTAAAACGAAGTTATGTTATGTTATGTAGTTATGTTAAAAGCATAGTTTTGGTAATAGAATCAATGTTTTAAGAATATTGAAAAAGTAACCGATAGACATCACGTCTTAAAATTGGAAGAATTTTTAATACCAGTGAATATCCACAGAGTGTTATATTTGACTTCATTTTATGCAGTTATGCCCACGTGACGTTTCGAGTAACTTTGCTTTACTCTATCAGACGTTAAAAAATATTGAATAAAATCAAATAATTCGAATTTACCAACATGAAAAGTTACAATACTTTTTTAACACTCACCTACAAAAAAAAAGAAAGCAGCACAACGTTCCTCTTAATCAGCTGCTGGTCGACATTTAACCGTCTCTTCTCTCAGTCTCAGTTTAGAACTGAACTGATGACTTTTTTTTGACTTTCCAGCAAAGTGGTTTAATTATCGATCATAGTGATATCATCAGTTATGAATTCTTGACCCCTTTTACTTAGTAAATAGCTATTGATTCAGCTCGATGATTTTCTAAGCTGTAATTGTAAATGCGCTTGCAGGTTTTGGGATTAACAAGTTTAATGAACTTTTATCATTCATTCATCGTGTTGTGGATTTTTCTTCTCTAAACAACTTGATAATATTTAGTATTTTTTCTCTGAATGACATTCTCATCGTGGCTCCAAAAACAGTGAAAAAAGTAAAACGTTTAAATCTAATTTGTAATTATAAAAATTTAAAAATACCAATTCAACTGTACGGAAGATCCGTCTGTCAACCAAAGTTACAACAAAATAAAGAAGTAAGAAGAACAAAGAATCGCTCTTAGTATTCAAGCACACAACACAGCAGAAAATCTGAATCCCCAACAACTCTGAAATGGAAAACTTTTAGTATTACATGACGTAGAACGGGATTTGTTAATGTGAATTCACAGATTAAAAAAAAGTTGAATCCTTGACAGCACTGAAATCTATTGACACAAATACCTATTACATGACACGGAATGCGATTATTTAAAGTAAATGTACATCACATGTGTTGTAAATTGAAGAAGAAATTATCAGTGCGAATTAAATATTATACGACTTGAATATTTTACATGCCTTTAAAATTTCACACATCTGTTGAGGTTTACAGGCGTGTAATATTCAACTCGCACTGAAATTTCCATCTAATGTGATGCTCATTTTTTCTTATTTAAATATAATGTATTTTTTCAACTTTTTTCTGGTCTCACAAAATTCCTAACAGCTCTGAAAATTAAATTTCTTAAAATTACGCGACATGGAATGTTAAAGAACATTGGATTTGAATTCAATTAAAAATTTGAATTCAACGAAGTGTTTAGTCAAATCGTACACCAGAGTATTTTTTTTTGAATCAGTTTTCCCAGGAGTAAGTTTATGGATCTTGCTGGTTCCTGGAGATCTTCGAGAAGCAGGGATGCGGCCCCACGTTACTCAATTTTGGATCCGGTACTTCGGGTAAGAAAATAAAAGTTTGAATGTGACTTCTAATAAATAAAATTGAGGGATTATTAAATCTTTGTCGCTTAATAAAATGGCCTATACTTATTTATGATAGATTATAGTTTTTTTAAGAGATGAAAAAATTCTAGTATTGAATCATATGTATAACAATAAATAAAACAAAACAAATTCGGAAAGTATTTATTCCAATATTCAGTGATTTTATAGTTTATATCATTTTCATTTTACCCTTTGCAAAATTTTACACATTTTTTTATTTTACACATTGCAAATTTTTACTAGCGTTTTTTTTGTTTCAATTATAGTCGTTTCACCATTTTTGTGGCATTCGCGACTTTATCAACGTTGCAGTTGGCGGATCGTTATTGAAAAACTATCCGGTACAACCGTGTTCGATGTTTACTCTTGGGCTCGAACTCGCGGACATCGGCTCAGGAGATAACAGACGTGTCAACTGAGCTATTTCACAAGCTCGTCAATTTTACTGGCGTGTAGTTTCCAAAATTCCGTCATATATGATGCTTTTCATTTATACGACATGCGATGTGATTTTACAGATTTTTTTTCGTAGTGCGTAGTCCTAAGAACTTATCCAAAGATTACACACTACGAAAAAAATCTGTTAAATTACATCACATATGATGTTAAAAAAGATAAACATCATATATGACGGAATTTTCGGAGTGTGTTGAATTTTACACGCCTGTAAAAATTTAAAGACGTGTAATATATAAGTCATGTTGATTTTAAAACAACTGAACTTAGGCCAAATTTTCCTATTGGATTATTTTTGGTTTTCTTTTTAGTTACTCTTGGGAACGCAAAAGCGAACCAATTTAATAGCGGATTTTTATCTCTAAAATTAAATCAATTTGGTTTAAAATCCTTTATTTGTTGAAAATTTGATTTTGAACACTACATTGTCTTTCATCGTCTAAAGAACAAAGATTTTCGAAGGCTTTAGATTCTATAAAACATGAGAACACTAAATAATTTTTATTCTAAAACATTTGCATCGTGTCAAGTAATATTTGTTTCATTAGAATTCAGTGCTGCTAAGGATTCAACTTTCAACTTTATTTTAATCTGTAAATTTACATTAACAATTTGTGTTCCACGTTTTGCAATCTTAAAAGTTTTCAATTTCAGTGTTGTAAAGGATTAAGATTTTTTGCTGTGTATAAACGCTCATGGAAAATCTTTGATCATTCTCAAAAAAGTTGAATTTTCGCTTTTTCTTTCAGACTGTTGAGATTATTATTGATGTGTTGTTTCTGAGATCTTAGATAAAAGTATCTGATATAAAAAAGTAAAAATTGTTTTTTATTATTTTCCATTAATGATGACAATTTTTTATATAACAGAACAGAAAAATTAAAATAATAAACTTAAAAAAAATGTGTTTTGAATAACGGAAGAAGTGAAAACAATATTTTGTATGCGCGAATTGTTTTTTGTCAATATTGTCAATTCCTACTTTTGAGACACCTCCCCCCCCCCCTTCCTCTTTCACCCCATTTATTAATTTTGTATATTTTTTATTGCCTTTTTGTAACGAAAGATACAATTTTATTACTTGGAACAATATATTATACTGATGTGTTTTCCTAGCTAAATTTTTGATCGTTCGTTTTTTTTAAAGATTATGTCGTTCTTAATCTGCAAGTCTTGCTAAGAAACCCCTCTTGAACTCTGACCTATGTAGATCTTATAGATTTTACATGGAAAGGAATAACGTTCCAGTTAACGACACCTCTCACGAAAAACGAGTTACCTACTATAGTAAACTGAAATGTGTCGGGGAATAAAGAAACATCCTGTTCAAGAACTACGTAGCGGTACATGAAGAGATCTTAGATATTCCGGTTTGCCTGAGGATAGAATCCTATGAATAACAGTAACGGATATGAAAGCATAAAATCTCTCGAAGCGACGTACTTAAAAATCGTTTTGAAGATGTGAGACGTGTAAGAATCTTGTAAGATTAAAAACATATCTGACGCAAGAATTCAGCGCAATGCGAAGTCTTCTAATAGATCTCTCCGAGGCGTTTTGATAAAGAAAATCACCGTACATGAATAAAGAATAAATAAAAGACTTAAATAGGCGGAGTTTCGTTGAGGTATTCAAATTTGTCAAGTAGAGCCTTTTCAAAGATCCATATATTTACCACATTGGGAGATTATTTGGCGGTTGAGCACCTAACTGCTGTGAGGAAGAACAACCATCAGTACTTGCGTATATCTGCACATCATCAGCAAAAATATGCACTGAGCAAAATTTCAGAACCAAAGGAAGATCGTTTATGAATAACGAAAACAGAATTGGGCCCAAAATAAAACCTTGAGGAACCTCTGAATCAATTTCTGAGAATTCCAAAAAAAAAACTCCATTGAAAAAAACGGATTGCGTGCACCATCATTCATATCGCAAAACCCGAACCGGCCGAAAATTAAAGTTTCAAATTTTCAAGAAAATATTTATAAATTATTTGAAAATTCAAACCATTTCAAGAGCTGTGGCAGACTGGATTTCGGTTGCCACTGGAATCGTTGATAGTTTATTTTTTTTTGTTACAAATTGGATATCTTGCATTGGAAAAAGTATGCAGTTTTGTGGCATGCCAGCTAAATATTGTATTATGTATTCCAATTTAATACTTTTTTGCATTATTTTTTATTGTACCCACCTTCCTCTTGGTGTTCCATACATGGTTGCCGAAGAAAAAAATATGTGTTTTTGACAAAAAAAATTCTTGAATTCTATGATTTAAACCGAAAATTCTGTAATGGATTTCTCTGACGCAATTTTTTTAAAGTTCATTAGAAAATTTTGTGAAACATCAACAAATTGGAAACTTTTTACAGTTTTAACAAGGAAAAACCAATTCACATTACCTATTTTACATATTTTCATGAATAAGAGAGAAATAAAAAGTCGAAAGTGACCGAGGTTGCCAAAAGAAAATTTTGGTGTTTTTGAGCAAAATAATTCTGACTTTTTGTGATTTTACCCAAAAATTCTGTGATGGATTTCTGTGATGCTATTTTCTTGAATTTCATAGAAAATCTATGATAAATTGGGCCTTTTTCACATTTTGGTTGGGTAAACCAATTACCATTACTTAACTCATCATACTTTTCTAATTCAAAGTAGAAACTCATAATTTGACACTGACCAAAAATATTTTAATGGTGGAAATCCATTAAAAATTTAAAAATTCTGTGAAATCTGTGAAAATTTCAAAATTCTGTGATTCTGTGATTCTGTGATTCTGTGATTTCAAAAGATTCTGTGATGAAAATTTGCTCAAAATTCTGCTATCTGTGACACAGATTCTGTGAAAAAATTTTGCTCAAAATTCTGTGGAATTACAGATTTTTCTGTGATTTTGGAAACTTTGGTTCCCACCTCGAGTGTCAAAACAAGGATTTTTAATTTGTACCGGCCTAATTGAGTCGGTTCAAAAATAAAAAAAATCGATTTCCGGGTATTTCTATTGGTAATTCAATTTTGGATGCATTGGAATAGATTGGCATGTTTTACAACAGAATTTGATGGGGTCAAATATGTTTTGAGATTATCACAGTCTGAGGTTCGTAAATCTCAAAACTCTGACCTGGATTAATAATAATAAAGAATTGTAGACATATTTTTCTCGTATAAGTTAGAAATACAAAAAAAAGGAGGAAAAATATTTGGTTTTTGCATGTACGGTAGAATATTTTAAATAAAGGCAAATATACTACAGCAATCATACTTCTTGTTTTCAATGAAAGGTTAAACGTGTCTTTTTAGTTAATTCAACCGCTATCAAATGCCAAAGAAAGAACCTCAATCGTATTACATATCTGCTTTGCACAATGAACTAAATATCAGGTATACATTTTCACTTTTGCTATTCAATTCGTCATTTAATTCTCTAAGTATTTTGAAAGACGAGAGATATACTCATGTCTAAAGAATCAAATGTGTTCTTGGTATTTTGAAAAAAAAGTTTTCTTAAGTTTTGATAGCACTAAGGTCGTAATTTTACCTTACCCTGTCAACTGAAATGGGCATAAAATGTTAAAAAGCAAAGGAAATTTTCATGCTTTTAGTCAGTTAAAAAGCTAAGCTTCTGGTAAGCCGATTTTCAGTTTTAACCAAAAGTTATCAAGATTACTGACAGTCGGCTGATTAGGGTCAATATATTGAATTCTTCGAAGTATCTTGTATGAACCTATTTGCAACCCACTATCAGGCGTCAAGTGATAATGAAATAATACTTAATTTATATGATTTTATTAAAAGAAAAGATCAAACTACAATACTGGATAACATCGACATCATTCAAGTTTTATTAAATGTTTTCTGCTTCCACGTTTGATTCAAAACCCTCGATTGAACAATCGTTCTCATTTGTCCTTTAACAAAAACAAACGCTGAAATCGAAAGTCATGCGGGTAATCCAAAACGAGCAATGAAATAATCCTCTCATATCTCAGCCAATCAAATTGATTTTTGTCATTTTCTTGTCATGTCAAGTAGCTGCCTCTGATCACCTTGTTCAACACCAACAGGCGAATGGCGTTGTTCTTGTTGTTGTTGTCGACAAGACGACTTGAGAGAATTGCTCTGCCTGAACAACTTTCTGACTGATTGATATTATTTAATTTTCCAATTCATTTCCCGATTCCGTTTTGAAGCACTTTCACGTACCTACATACCTTTCACGAGGAAATCAGTATGACACTTTAAGTATTTGGGAACGAAATGGAAACATGAAAATTGGCTGAGAGAGGGATTATGAAGCTCATCATTCAATTTGAGGAATGTTTGTTAGGAAAACTAACGAATTTCAAGTTCATTACTTTGTTATTTTTCGGTCTACAAACCTCTTGTTGTTAGTTTATTCAATCAAATTCCTTACATCCACACATTTCCGGTAACATATTTTTGTCGGCGTGCACCCGTATATTTCATACTGAAATTCTATTTTCCATAAACGCTTCTAGATCAAAATTGAATCCAAACAACTCAATGTACACTCCCGAATCCTCCGGCAGCTTATTTTTATTTTCACAAACCAACAGCAGCACCAGAGTAGGGAAAAAAAAACTTTCACCACTTCAAATCCAGGCGCTTCATCCAGAATGATGAAAAAAGTCTCTAAACCACCCGCGAGCGGCCTTGAGAGCTGCTCAAGTTCGCCTGTGGTTTACTCACTCATAAATATTTTATCGTTCGTATTTTAGAAAACTGACTTCTGCTCTGGCAGGGCGCATTCGGTGAATCTTTTTTTTTTTTTGCTTCTTCTTTGAGCTAGCGCTCGAACCAAACTCAGCAAACATCCGTATGAATGAGGTCCTGGGCCATCATCCCCCCTTACCCGGTGCCATTTATAACTTTCTGTGATTTTTTTTTTTGCCCGATTCTCTCTGCTGGCTGCTCCTATCCTATCTTCTGCCGCTTTGGTGGTTCTTTGCAACTTCCATCCTGTTGTGGCCGCTCAAATGTTCCGAAACTGGGTGAATGAGAGCTGTGGGCTTTAGGAATCATTGCTGTGTAGCGCTTTTTTGTGCCCGTCTTTCTTGGTTTTGGTTACCACAAATTCGAGAAAGTTTATTTTCTCCCGGTGCTCCCCTCTGGAATTGGAATATTTTTCCATACCGCTCTGGCTGGTTGCCTGGGAAAGCGATGGGGAAAAAAGGTAAATGAAGGCGAAAACATACGAGCCTTTGAGGTTGGAAGAAATGGCTCTGGCAAGAACGACTTCCATATTGATGGGCTTATTTAGCTGCTTATTGTTTCAGGAACAAAAGTTCTTATATTTAATGAACATCTGTCTTCGGATAATATTTTGGTTTTGAAGAGGAAAAATCTTGAACGGTTACAAAACATTCATTTCCATAGGATTTGCTGAAATTTCGAGGCACTGAGCAAAGAACCGCATGAATCGATCGTCGGTATTAAATGATATAAGCAGAAAATACTAGAAATATAAAGTAGTGAACAATTTGAAATTTGTTAAAAAAAAATTATTGTCTTATACAAATAACGGATAAGAAATTAAAAGATCCGTACGAAATCAATTCACGCTGTTGAATAAATTCGAGTAAAAGTTTAAACTACGTTAGTTTTGAATCATTTAGTCAAAAATAAGAAGTCTAAAACTGAAAAGCCTGTTTCATGAAAAAACATCAAGCAATATTGCCTTAAAAACCGTATAACGTTCAGAAACATTGTGATGACGAGTTAGTATTAACTCCACAGCCTTGAAATGCTTATATAAACTAAGTAATTGTAAGTTTTAAATTGTTTTGAAATTTTAATCTAGGGTAACCAGAATTTAAAACGGCTATGCAAAAATTGACCTTTAATATTATTGAATAAATGGTGACAATCAGAAACCACTTCAAGAAAAATAAATAATTTCAGTTTTTTGTTTTTTTCCTTATACATTTTTTATGATTTTCATTGAAGTCTGTAAAAATATCATAAAAAAATTGTAACAATAAAACAAATAACAAAAAAAAAATACTTTTAGTATTTTTTTTTTGAAAATTCTATCAATTAATTGAATACTCAAAAGATCACAATTGCAAAAAAAAACAACTTTGAAAGGTGAGAATGTTATCAATTTTAGCATTATAGATTTAGTTTTAGATGTCAAATAACTCGATTTTTAACATTTATGCATTGTTTACCATTTTATAATTTTTTAAAATTATTATTCTTAGTCTCATCTTCAGCTCCATGTTACATAAGCAGGATTTCTTATATGTTCCTATCAAGCATAGACAATTCAATGGGTCTATATTTACAATTGGTTTTTTTTCTTCAAAAAGATAGAAGTAGGGTTAGTTAGATGATAAATTTATAAATATGATTGACATTTAAAAAACAACAATACCCCCAACAGAGCTGCAAGTACTGGACACCTAGCCGTTGGAAAAAAACGATATTCACGATAACAGCAGACAGATAAGTGAATTTACACATTTAAGTATAATCCACTAACAATGCTCAAAATTAATTATACTCAAATAAACTTCCAGTTCCCTTGAGAAAAACCCCAAAAAAAGGTCGAAACCTGGTGTTCCTACCTAAAAAACACTGTCGAAAAGAAGTTTTGACACAATTTTCAAAATATTGTGGAAAAATTCTTCTATCCGATACTGTTTTGATTTGGAAGGAAAACCCCCAAGCAGTTTCTTCTTCTTCTTAAACTTCGTTAGCCGGAGAAAAAAATCTCTTCTGCTCACAATGAAATATAATTGCTTTTTCATATACATTTGTACGCAATAAAAACGGTACTTTTTAATCTTGTTCATTTATGATCGACGAAACTAATAAAAAAAAACCTATGAAAAACCTATTCTTTTAATAGTTTAAGACTAAATTTATCATTCTAAAAACAGGAAATGTATTGATTTGAAAGATATTGAAATTAGTCCTGATAACATGATTAATCTTACGTACTCAAAGCTTGATATGGCGATGAGCCATAAAGCTGAATGGGAATTAAAAAAAAATGAGAAGAATAAAATATGACTTCTGAGAATTTTCTGTCCCAGAAAACAAACAGAATTTGGTACTTTTTTATGTGCCTAATTTCTGTATTTTCTTTGTTTAAATAGTTCGTCTTTTGTAAATGTTTTGAAATAATTTCGAGATATTTCCATTAAATGGAAAGAAATTTGGTACAAAATGTTCAATTTTAGAGTATTGAAAACAAAAAACAGCTCTTTTGAAAACTTAAATCTTTTAAAATATATCTAACTAGCAGACCCGGTAAACTTCGTTTTACCTTCCAAAGTAGAAATCGTTATAAATGTTTAATTTCATCTACACGTCCTTAACTGCATTCTTATGGAAATCGTAACAAATAATGTTGAATTTGTATAAGGACCACCTTCCATAAAAAGTGAGATTCTTGAAACAATTATACAAACCATCTCTGACCCAAAAAACCCTCGGATACCAAATTTCACTTCATTCCGATCGACCATTCATACGTGATGATGTTATAAAGAAAACGCCTTCATTTTTATATATCAGATGATTTTTTTGCTCTAAAATTACGTTTCAATAATATCTAGTATCATTTCTTAAAATCGCCTAGATTCAGTGTGAAAATAAGAACCGATTTAAATCAGGGATCAGTCCTTGTGCGACATGCGAATATTTTTTTTTTTTCAAACTTCTTTTCTTTCATGTTTTCTTTTATAGATAGTAATAAAACACTAATCTATACTGAACCAAAACAAATTGAATATCAGTAACTCGTCTCACGTTCATTCAGACGATAAATTTTTTTCAGGCATTTCTTGTGTTCTTTCAAAGGCAAAAGTGCAATTTTTATAATAGCCGAAACACAAAATTTGAGTTTTTTTTAATGAGATGACATTTTTCCCTGTTATTCAACTATCACTTTAAAATTTGAAAAAAAATCATGATATCGACCCGGGTTAACAAGCCAAAAAAAGGGAAGGCTACAAATTTTTAAAGGCATCTCTAAGTCCGTTTCTCAAATATTGGCAAAAAAAATACCATAAACAAGGGCACTATTTTTGTTCTTGAATATTGAAAGCTCTTGTTCACTTTGTCGACTTGGGATTCTAATCAACATGACTTGTAATCAAAATCTAAATGTGGTTTGACTGAAAGCGAAATCATGCCAAACATTGATAAGTAATGACAATTTACTTTAAGATAAGAAATCTTTAATGTCTAAGTGAGATTAGTTTAGAAAATCCGATCCTATTAAAGTGGTATTTAAATGTATTAAGAAATCCATAAAATTTGTAAAATTCATCTAGAATCAATTATGTTAATTGTAAATTTTTGGCAAAATTTGTCTAAAAACTATAAAGTTATGACCTACTCTGAAAAACCCTTATAAACAATCTCAATGCAATGATCTTATACGGAACTTCGATTTAAAAAAAAGTTTTTCCCCGTTTTTTTAGAAAAGATCGGCGTATCGTGGAAAAAATCATGAAGATACGCACAGTAATGGAACTTAAGTAAATAAGTTTCAAAAACTTCCAATGCTGAGAAGGCAGTGATTTCTCTTAAAACTAAAAATATATTTTTCATGCTATTTGTCATCGCTATAGTATAGAAGAAAAGAACTATACGTTTGATCAAAAAAGAACTTGACTCGAATAAACAGTTCACACTGTTTTACGGAACAAAAATAAACCCTTAAAATTTTCGTTTTAGATAAAATGAAAAAGGAAACAAATGATGTCTTTCCAGAGAGGGCAAATATGGAAATGCTTTTGGTACAATGTAAAACCCTCCAAAAGTACATAAAGTAACACTTAGGCTACTGATGACGGTTTTTCTAATGTTGAAAAATGGCAAGGAAGTAATCTAGTAATATCTAGGTTTCAAAAAATTAAGATTTAGAACTGGAACTTGGACCAAATTTGCTTAAAAATCTGTGAAATTACTATA